>NW_015505867.1:401625-417535 GCF_001515645.1 Sinocyclocheilus grahami
TTCTTCACCAGTCCGCTCTCCACCAGGGCTCCTCCGCTCTCCACCAGGGCTCCTCCATTCTTCACCAGTCCGCTCTCCACCAGGGCTCCTCCGCTCTCCACCAGTCCGCTCTCCACCAGGGCTCCTCCGTTCTTCACCACTCCGCTCTCCACCAGGGCTCCTCTGTTCCTGAATTCAATCCTACTTTAGTCAGGCCCTTCCCTAAGGCTCCTCCAAGAAAAGCAGTTGCCAAGCCCCGAAAGAGGGCAACAAGTACCATCCTCACAGACACTCCAGTCGTTGCAGAGGAAGAGATAAAAAAAGAGCAAAAAAACGGCTCAAAAGAAAAGAAGCCTTGGTGGGAAAAAGCAAAGTAAAGCAAGTAACTCGGAGAACTGTCTTGTGTGTGGTGAGGATTTTACATCCTCTGCACCTGGAGAGAAATGGGTTAAATGTGTTTTTTGTGATGGGTGGGCACATGAGTTATGCACCGAAGGACATGAACATTATGTTTGTCATGTGTGTGATGAAGAGTAAGTTGTAGTAATGAGTAGTTTCTACACGTTGTGCATGCAGTGGTATGTTGAAAATGTTTCCACTTACTGTGAGATTAACAATTTGTTCAATTGTTAGATTTATAATTTGTTTTATAACACTGAACACTGAAAAGTTTATACATACCTACAGAAACAGAGTGAAAAGATGTCAAACAGTATCAAATGTTTAAATGTGAAAAAAAGTTAAATGATTTTGAAATGTTAGCCTATCGGTTCATTAAGTTGAAACCTAGGCCTATATACAGGTCTGTTTTTAAGAGTGACACGTTTTTAATTTATTTATCTACTATGATAATAAAAAAAAATTTTTTTATTGAAACCGTTTGTTAATGTTGTGAATAAATCCATTTGTCTACACTCAAGAGTATTGTTTTAATAGATTAATAAATGGACATACTGTGCTATGTAGAGTTGAGTACTATGAGGAAATATACTACAATTTAAACTAAACTGAATTTCAATTTCAATTGATTTTGTGAAATCTGACTCTTCCAGCAAGTGTTACAACTAACCCTCTGTCTGTTACAACTAGCCCCACCCGCGGGGTAAGTAGTAACATTTTAATTCTGGCACTTTTGGCGATACTGCACAATAACGGTAGGTCCGACGAACATACAAACAGTACTCATTTGTAGGAGAGGCTTGTATGTTGTTTGTATAAAAATATGGTTTGTGTAACCCCATTACTTTGTTCATTATTTGGCCAAAACCAAAAAGTGTTACTTTGTGCCCCGCTCTCCCCTAATTAATTGATAATGAGCAACACCTGCACCACTCACCGGTCTCGAGTCCCACGGAGGAGCTCCGGAAGGATAAAAGGAGGAGTGACGACAGTGAAAGATGAGAGAGGACCAGGCCTGGAGTTTATTTTGTGTTTTGGTTTTGTTTTGTGTTTGTTTATTTTATTAAAGATTTCTTTGAGTGTTCGCCAGTTCCCGCCTCCTTCTTCCCGAACTACTAACTTTGTTACAAAACGTAACGCATTGCTTTCAATAAAAAGTAACTAGGTAACGTAATTAGTTACTTTTTTAGGAAGTAACGCAATATTGTAATGCATTACTTTTGAAAGTAACTTTCCCCAACACTGCTGACAACATTATTGATAATGTTGCTGCGAGCAGTGAAGTCTTGCGCTTGTTACCAACATAGTTAAACGATTCGGTGTTTCCCGAAACCGTAGTTCAAAAGAAAACATTCGCAAACAGCGTCGCAAACTTACGACAGCTCTCGACCTGTGGTTCGAAGCATATTTTCTAGTTGGTAAGACATATGGACTTAAATAAATTGTGCTTTTGGGCACAATAAGCAAGCTAACATCTACAGTATATCTCCCACTCTATTTAAATATACATTTTAATCGATCAATTTTAGCGGATTATTTTTACATAGTGTAAATAGAATTTATGGCTGTTTGCACTTAGTGTAAATAGCATCTGTCGCAAAGACGAGATGCTTTACACTTAGTGTAAGTAGCATCTATTGCTATTTGCACTTAATGCAACATACTAGTAAAAAATGTATAGCCTGCATGTACTGTAAGTCGCTTTGGATAAAAGCGTCTGCTAAATGCATAAATTATTAATTATTAAATTATTAATAACCACAGCCTTTGAAATAAATCCCCAGCAGAAGAGTTGGATGTCTGCGAGCAACACAGTGCTGTTTGTTTACTAAATGAATCCGCGTTTTGAACCAATTGGCTGAGCAAATGATTCAGTTATTCATAAAATCACTTGCTTCATTCCCTAATGGATCAGTCCTTTTGAACGAATCAAATTACTCATTAACACAGTGATTTGCCACCACCGACTGGCGGTTTTAGTGTTATATTTAAAACATAATTACCCAAGGTATTTAGATTAAGTTAACCTGACCTGAGTAATCCAACGAAATATGTAACAAAATACTTTTAAAGCATGTATTTTGTAATCTGTAGTGAAATACATTTGAAAAACGAACCTTCCCTCCCAACCCTGTAACTAATTAAATAAATGCAGATAATGTGTGCACTCCCTGTGTGACAAGAATGCTATTACAACAATAATATTAATAATAGAATAATAATCAATTACATTTACATATCACTTTTCTCAACACTCAAAGTGCTCTTTAAATCGAAATCTCCTCAACCACCACCAGTGTGCATCATCCACCTGGATAAGATCATGCGCAAGAATGCCCACCACACACACCAGCCAATTAGAAGATGTGGGCATGAGACAGTAGGCGCGTTTCCAAAAAAGAATTTCAGTTTGCGCAATTTGAAGGGTAATGAAACGCGCCTGTAGCATAAAAAACTGCTCGCTGAGGGAATAAATAGACTGTGGTCTCAACAACAGAGGAGGACTTGGAGTATAGCCTATAATAATAATTCAAAAGCCCAGGTATTATGCCTTCTGTAAAATAATAAGTTCGGTTTGTTAATTCTGAAAGACATGCAGCCTACTAAAGCTGAATTTAGAATAGTGTTACTTTGCCCTGCTCTGATTGAGACGAAACGTGAACGAAGTTTCGGTTTAGCACTAGGCGTTGTGTGTTTATCCCAGTGGCTCGTCTTTTGAGCGCGGCTGTTTTTAGTCTGCGTCTCGGATTCGCTCCCTGACTCGTTCAGTGGCACTTACTGAAGGTAACAAGAACTTTTGAAGGTGACGGTGTCTTCACCCAGTGCTTGTAATAGATATGTTTTCCCGTCTCTTCATTACGACGACTGTTGTTTATTTTCTTCTCAGCAGTGGGACAGAAGGTAAGCGATTATAACTCTTTAGAACATGTCTGATCATTTAATAATTTGCCATATATCGTGGTTTATAACTGGTAAACATTGGTAGAAAGCAGAAAGTTGTATTCATAAGACGGCATGGGTTATTATAGCTAAAGTGAAAAGTAATCTGATGACAGATTCATAATTTAGGATAGATAAGTAAACAAAAAAGGCTACTGCATTCTCAAATCAAATCAATATACCATATTCTGATTTAATCTAATATGCAACCAGTCCGTAATAGTCTAATAATGTGTAGTTTAGCCTATACAACGACTTTGCTGATGCGTTTAATTCCTTCTGATATCATTTAGTTTTCTTTTTGATTATGGGTGAGGCTAGGGGTGTGCGATATTGACAAAATATTATATCTCGATATTTTCTGGGATTTTATCGATAACGGTAATTAGACGATATTTTGCTGAGTGTGTTATTGTGCTGGTACCTTAAGGACTGCCGAAGACAGCTGACTCCTAATGTTTTTAATATTCTTCATATTCTGTGTGGTGGTCAGTTCATACTGATAGAAATTCATCTTTTCCAATAAGTTTAAACTGATTTTTACATTTTATGGGCATTTTTACCTTTACAAAGCCATTTTTTCTAAAAGTGTCCATTATCTTTTGAGTCAAATTCTTACATTTAATCAGGGAATTAGAGTAATAAGACATTTGGGCTGTTACCAAGCTAATTAAATCAACACAGAAGCTGCATCTGAAGTGGCATTTAGATGTATTTACACACATGTATTGTGTTTAATGCAAGACATGAATGCATTTAACCTGCAATTACAAATGCATAAATAATGTTTTGATATATTAAACATAAAACGTTGAATACTGATATTTGAAATGATTTAAAGCATGAAAAAAATAAAAAAAAGAAAAGCCGAAATTTCAAATGAAAACCGCCAGCAGGTGGGAGCAAATCACTGTTAATAAGTGAGTTATTGCGATTGAACCGAATCATTTAAACGGTTGATTCATTCAGGAACGAAACACCGTCATGTTGCTCAGAGACACAAAGCAGCGCTGTGGCTGTATTTGGAATGATTTTTGTTGGCGAAATAGAGCAAAAACAAGCAATATGGTGTCTAAAACATAAGTCTCTTAAATAACTTATTGTTTATTGAATTCAATGTCACATTTGTAATCATGGTAATTTTTGGAGAAAAACGGCACTCCGTGTCAAATTGAATAACTATATGAAGTGGTATAAATATATACATTTTCTGCCATCATGTCTTGAATTTGTGATCATTCTAAATGCATTTTAATAGACTGAATCATGCAGTGAAAGAAAGCACACTAAATGTGCACACGCACTAGTCTAGACTAGGGGTGTGCGATATTGCCAAAAAATTATATCTCGATAAGTTTCTGGGATTTTATCGATAACGATAATTAGACAATATTTTGCTGAGTGTGTTATTGTGCTGGTACCTTATCTCTAATTGTGTTGACAGCTGACTCCTGAATTTTTTGATATTCTTTATATTCTGTGTGGTCAGTTCACAGCAGTGATAGAAATGAATTATCTCCAACAAGTTGTATGGACATTTTTATCTTTAAGCCATTTTTTCTAAAAGTGTGCACCATCTTTTGAGTCAAATTCTTGCATTTGGGCTGTTACCAAGCAAATGAAATCAGTATCAACAAAATTGATCTTTGAAATGCAGAGGAAACACAGAAGCTGCATTACACTGTTTAATGCAGCTCTGAGGGACATGGAATACTTTAACCTGCAGTTACAAATGCATAAATAATGTTTTGATATTTTAAACATAAAACATTAAAAACTGATGTTTGAAATTATTTAAAAAATGAAAAGGGACCTTAAATGTGAAATTAAAACTGCCAGTAGGTGGCAGCAAGTCACTGTTAAGTGAGTCATTGGATTGAACCTAATTATTTAAACGGTGGATTGATTCATTCAGGAATGAAACACCGTCATGTTGCTCAGAGACGCAAAACAGCACTGTGGCTGTGTTTGGAATTATTCTTGTTGGAGAAATAGAGCAAAAACAAAAAATATGGTGTCTAAAACGTAAGTCTCTTAAAAATAAAAAACCGGCACGGGTGTTTTTCACTGTAACTTCAGAAGGAAACCGACTGTCTTCAGGAAATTTTCGATGTCATTTTAATTTCATCTTTCATCTAATGCATATATATGTGTCACGTGACCGTGTAATCACAGCCTCTGCGATTGAAAAATCGCGTTATTTCATATCGTGATATTATTTAATTTCTTAATTTCATCTTTCATCTAATGCATATATATATATATATATATATATATATATATATATATATATATATATATATATATAAATAAATATACATATAACTTTGTATAAGTACATTTATGGTGAAATTATTTCGCGGGTTTATTTGTCTGGTTCCCTCCATCATCAGATAATAATGGCACATATGTGCTACCGAGTTTAACACAGACTTGTATTGGGTAAAGTCAAACACTTTTGAGGAATGGAAATAAGTTACGTACCTTGAGTTCATAACGAATATATATTATTGAGCACAGGAGGAAACCGTAATATGAACGTAGAAACAGCAGTCGCGCTTTAACACAGCACACATCTTTGAACGCACCTGATTAAGCACGACAACCTCCACATTAAACTACACATCTTTTATAAAATGCTCTAGTGTAAAAGACAACTTTTTCGTCATGTTTTTCTGTTCCAGCATGTCTGTCTTTTTTCAAAGGTGTTAATTTACTGACGATGCTGCTTAGTGCCCGCCGCCATTTCCCAATAAATCGCAAAACGAACTTCGATTAGATGTTGCGGCACAACACATTTTAAAGGTTATTGTTTTCAAACTAGCGAGCTAATAACTGTGAACATCTCAAAATAAAAATGTTACTTACAGATAGATCAGTGTCCGCCAACATCTTGGTTCTTCTCAAGCCAGCCAGAGCGAAAAGAGCGCGAGAACGGAGGCTGCTGCAATTTAAAATGACGAGGCATGACGTGATTGGGCGAAAAAACAACAACCGTTAATCATTTGAGTTTGATGTAGTCACATGTATTTATTTTTATTTGTTTTAAGGATTTTTCATGTGCTATTTATATAAAATGTGATGTATTTTATATTTCACAAATACAAACTGCCCTACCCCAGGAGATAACACATGTACTGTGCCGGTCTATGCAGAGGCATTAAAAACAAATTACACATTATGTGTTAAAAATATACACAACATGTGTCAGAATGCTATCAATACAACCATGTGTGTTGTTTTTTGACACATCCGTTTTTGCAGTGTACTATACTTCATCACCTAATGTATGCACACACTCTGTAGGTGTTTTGTCTACTTTTCGCGATATACTCGATAATATCAAATCGCACATCGTAAAAACATGGGTAGATTTTTGCATTTGTCTGAACTCTGAACAAAACAACAGTTTTATTGAAAATGCTCATTCATTCTCTGACAGCAGGTGGAGCGTTTGGTAGAAATATAACTGTTTCCCTGGTAACTGCTGCAAAGCAGTGCAGTACCGGACTTTGAACTTGCAGCGCTCATGTTTATTTCATGAAATCATAGCCTTTTGAAGTTTAATCGTCACATTCAGCCATATCGCAATTCTGGTCTTTCCGTACCCAAATTTAAGACCTCTTGAAATCATAATTAAGACTTTCTTGTACAATTTAAGACTTTTTAAGGCCTTAAATTTGATACTTTAAGATCTGCGGAAACCCTGGTAAGTGGTTCATCATTGTCAGTAGCCTCCTGCATTCCAATAGTAACCGTCCTAAACAGTATGTTGAAATGGGTATCCCAAAGGATAGATGGCCTGGATGGTCTGACATTTCCATGGAAATTCTAAGTGCAGATCCATGCACACTATTGCCCAACAGTTGTGGCGAGTGAGAGGGAGAAGAAAAAAAGAAAAGGAGGGGTGAAAACATCTGGAACCATTCTCAAGACTGAGAGTTTTCTCTAACAACAACCCATTGTGCTTTGGAGGAATCTGTTCAGAACCACAAACACAAATAAAACAACAAACATGTTGGATATACAGGGCCAGTGGTTAAGTAGACAGGTGAAGGGGTTTGAGTGAATATTAATCAATCATTCCTGATTAAAAATATTTATTTTGGCCATGTTTGGCCATTAACTTTAAAATGTAAAAACATAAAGGGAATCTTTGTATGAAAAACCCACGACTGGCAGATCAAGTGCAACTTTTTTCCTCTTCCACATGGCAGGTATAATTTAAATGACTTGAAATGTGGAGTATGTATAGGAGGACGTTAACTGTGATGTGATGATTGACAAGGCAGTCCAGGGAAGTACAAACCCGATTCCAAAAAAGTTGGGACAATGTACCTGTCCCAATTTTTTTGGAATGTGTAGCTCTCATGAAATCCAAAATGAGCCAATATTTGGCATGACATTTCAAAATGTCTCACTTTCAACATTTGATATGTTATCTATATTCTATTGTGAATAAAATATACGTTTATGAGATTTGTAAATTATTCCATTCCTTTTTTACTCACAATTTGTACAGTGTCCCAACTTTTTTGGAATTGGGTTTGTAAATAGGTGACAGCATGGACCATTAAAGACAAGGTAGTTTGTCACAAAACGTGCCCAAAAGTGTGTACTTTTTCTTCACAATAAGAGTACATACTGTACTTTTGAAGGCATAGTATAAGTAGGCAAAATGGGATGCAGCAAGTGTCTCCTGGGTTAAACAGTTTAGAAATATACCCTAACATACACAGATAGCCAGGCCCAGTTCTTGCCAGCTATAAAAAGGCTGGCATGGTAGCAAACATTTCCAGATTTAAATGACCGCAATGATGCCCGTGTAGCTTTTTCATTTTGGCTGGGACGATGCTATTTTGTGGTAGAACACATACACTGCCTGGCCCAAAAAAAATGTGTCGTCTAGATTTAAGTAAGCAAAGAACTGCAGTGCTTAACATGTTTCTGGCATGAAGTATGTTGGGAGGCAATTCTTTTAAACCTAACTGATGCAGTGCATAGCTTTTCATTTCTCAAACAACCACGTCAGAAGACGTACCTGTTTTCATACTCCAGGATGACAATGCCAAGATTCATCAGGCTCAATTTGTGAGAGATTGGCCACCACAGAGTCCTGGCCTTAAATCCCATTGAAAGTATTTGGGATGTGCTGGAGTTCACTTTACACTGCCTGTCCAAAAAAAAGTCGCACACTCTTATATTTAGTTCAACCACCGCTAGTTTTGACAGGCATGTGCAAAAAAAAGGGGGGTGATTTGGGGGCTCAAGCCCCTGCCCTTTTTCCAAAATTAACCAAAAGTGCCCCTCTCTCAACAATTAGTTCAAGACAAAACGTTCAAGAAATATTCCACATAAACTCTTTTGTTTGCTTTTGGGTATCACTTCTTTAAAACTATTAAAGTTTAATATATATATATATAATACCCGCCTAAATATAAATGTTTAATGCTTTAAATGTGTTTTGTTTTTAATTATATTAATGTTTTAATCTTTTTTTCACTTTTTACAAAATGCTCCAAACATTGTGATGATTTATGGTCACCAGCCACAAGCCCTGTGAATGTGAGCGTGACTGTGGATGTCGTCCCTGTCGCTGGAAGTCTTGAGGTTACCTTGGCAACCTGTACAACTTCTAGAACGAAGCCTGCTGCCGAGGTGTCATGGAATTTGGGTGCTTTATCTGATTCTGTGAAGGTATCAACCAACACTGTGAAACATTTGGATGGGACGTTCACAGTCGAAAGCAGTCTGATTGCCACTCCAACTGCACAGATGAATCAACAACATGTCCAGTGTGTGATCAGACATGTTGCGATGAAAGAGGAACTGGAATTTGATCACAAGATCATTGTGCACTGTAAGTGGCTTTATGACCCTTTATAAGAAAACCCAAATATTTCACACCCTTAGCGTCATAAAACAGGTTTCAGCAGGTCATTTAAAGGCCACTTCCTGCCTCAGCTTGTTGACAGTAATTGGTAATTAAAAGGGAAGTGCCATAAAAATGACAAAACCACAAACAGAGGCACTTTGGATAAGCATGTCCACTAAATTTAAGCAAAAATGCTATTAGTAGTTTTTAATGTGACAAAAGATTGTCAGTTATTCATTTAGTATTTCCTTGTGTAAAATAGGTACACTTTAGCATACTTTTAAAAAGAGTTTTTATTACAAAAATAATAAAATTTAAAAGAATACACTTAAGTGTAAACTGAATGAAATATTTGCAGACACTTAACTGGATGTTATTTACAATCAAATAAAATGTATACTCACTACACGTAATTTCTTAATTCTATTGTCTTTAAAATAGGGTTAAAGTGAATTGCTTACAAGCATCTACGTAATATATATATATATATATTTCAGAGCGAGATTTCTTTCTTTCACACCAATAAATTATACTTGCATCCAGTCATATGATTTCCACTGAGGGTGATGGTGGAGATGGGCAACGAAGAGACATTTTTGATACTCGGGCGAACTCTGCCGGTACAAATGCGTATAGCCTGGAAAAAATGAACTAACATGAATAAGATCTAATGGCGTTTTCTGCGAAACAGAATCAATGTTTTTGGTTACTCTACGTAATATATATATATATATATATATATATATATATATATATATATATATATATACAGTATATGTCAAATATATTATATATATGTCATATTATATATATTAAATATATGTCATTTCTATTTAGACTTGTAGGTCATCTATTTAAATATGTTTGCAATAATGCATTTGTATGAATGAAGTTGCAGTTTAGTGCACTTAAATATATTAACTTTAAATATAACAAGTGTTGATTTATCTGTTTAACCAGGAATTGGCACATGTATTTGATTTGTATTTGATTTATTTGATTATTGAATTGATTACACAAATGTATTGAGGCAAACGTCACTTTTCGCAGTTAGTGGAGACTTGGTAAGCCATCTGAATTTATTTAGACGGATTGGTATTAGCATATAAGTGATATATTTGCAGTCATATGTTTGTGTTTGTGTGTTTTAAAGATCCACCTCAGCTTGTCTTTGTGACACCTTTCAAGAATCTCTCTAATGCTGAGGTGTATCAGTGTCAGGCTGATGCCAATCCTTCAGCTACACACTTCAGCTGGCACAGGTATGAAAAAAATGAATAAAGGATATTTCATTATATTTCATAAAAAATTTGCAGGTTCTTCAAGATGTAACAACTGCAGATCCTTGCGCATCCCTAACATGCAATGCATGGCAATACATAAAGCAATACAGACACAAACAATAGGAAGTGCTTAAATTGCGAAAGGAATTTAATCCAACCATTTGGATATTAGTGGATTAGTTAGTAGGGCGTGAAAGCAGCACATTTATTTATTTTTATTTATTTATTTATTTTATTTAGTCATTTAGCAGACGCTTTTATCCAAAGCGACTTACAAATGAGGAAAACAGAAGCAATCAATTGTAGTATTAAAACAACTAAAAGCAGATCCAAAACTTTATAAATACTACCTATACACATTTTAAAAATAAAGAGATTAAATAAAAATGACAAATGCATACAACAAAACTCCAAAACTTAACATTTAAATGAAAAACAAAAAATAAAGCCAAAAACAATTAAAAATACCAAAGAACAAAAGGTATAAGAGCACAACAATGACTCCAACATAACACCAAGCCAAACACCAAGAAAACAAGCACATCTCAGGAACTAGGCATAATTTGCTTCCTCAAAACATTTAATTTGCATTTTTCGCCAGTGTCTTTCAAAAGTCTCTCCTTGCATTCTCAGTTTAAATGTCAGTCTTTCCATATTCTATATTTCTGTCACAATCTGTTCCCACTGTATTTTCATTGGGGCAATTTGCTGAAGCCATAGATGGCCATCTAAGCCATTTTTATTTATTTTTTGCTGCTATTATTGGGATCCTCAGTAAATATTTATTACTGTTATTCACTAAATCTGGTATATATCCCATATAGAATGAAACCTGTATCTTTTATCTCAAGCTCTAAGATCTCCTGTATAATTGCATGCATTTATTTCCAAAACACCTTTAAAACTGGGCAAGATAAAACAAATATGTACATGATCAGCTGATAATGTCCCACATTGCCTCCAGCAAGATCCTTGATTTGTTGCTCCTGTTTGTTTATCTTTCAGTTTTGGAGTAATAATGAAACGTATTGTAAGCTCTACAATTACTGTCACACACTGTGAATGCCATATATTTAGCCATTGTTCTTCTGATATATGGATCTACGCTTCTTTTTCCCATGTTTCTTTAAGATACTTAGTAGAGTGGCCTTTCATATCTTGGATACAGGATACATATGCTTTCATAAATATGCTTATCAGAGGGGAGTATTCGTCCATCTGCCTTTTAATTGTCAAAAGACAATTAACAATGTCTAACTTGTAAATATCTGTGTTCTCCAGGCCATAGGTCATATTCAATTCTGAAAATCTAGAATTTCTCCCTCTGATATGATTGAGCAGAATGAAGTTATTCTCTTGTGAGCCCAACTGAAATCTTTTATCTAAATTGTGATTCAAAACCAATCCAGCTTAATGTCCTCACCTGATGTTAAATTCTAGTTTCACTTTCATTATCAGCTTGTACCATTCTTCTAGTTCACTTTTTGTCCACTGACTTTTCGATTATCTCTATAAATGTTATATTATCACCTAGAAGTGACTGAATAAGGATTGGTGTTGGAGACATCTAGTTGTTTCCATTTTGAAATATAGCTCGAATCGCACCTACAAACTAAATTTCTCAACTGAGACTCACTATAATAGTCTTGCAAGCAAGGTAGGGACCTTCTTCCTTTTTCTTTTGCTAATTGTAAAGTTATGAATTTAATCCATGTTTTTTTACTGTTCCAAATCAATCTTGAAATTATTCTGTCCCAATCATGAAACTGTTTCAGAGGAATTTGAACTGGTAAGGCCTGGAATAGATATAGCAACATAATTCTATTCTGTTACTCATATCTAGAGGGAGTAATACCCATCTATTTTGATTGTCTTATTAATGGGAACATAATTGCTTTCATATAACATAGAGAGTTTTTTTGTTGGTATAATTACCCCTAAATACTTGATACTCTGAGAATTCCATTTAAAGTTATATATCTTATTCAAAGCCTGAGAGGGAGAGAAATTAAATGCCATAATTTGTGTTTTGTTTATGTTCAATGAGTAACCAGAAAGTTTCCCAAATACCTTAAGGGAGGACCACAGTTTTGATATACTTTAATCAGGGTTACTCAGATATACAAGAATGTTGTCAGCATGCAGGCTGATCTTCTCTTCTTCACTATTAATATTTATATCTTGTATATCCATATTTTCTCTAATTGATCGTGCCAGGGGTTCAATTATGCGAACAGAGACGGGGGCAATGGGCAACCCTGTTGTGTTCCTCTTTGTGATGTAATGGTCTGGGATAGATAACCGTTTATTTTTAGTCTTGCAGTGTGGACTGAGTATAATGTATTAATATTTCAAATAAAATCACTAGTTTGTCACAATTTGTGTGTCAAAAGTGAAGCTGGGCAATAAAATAAAAAATGTGATCCTTTAAAAAGAAATTATTTAGCAAAAACTATGTCTCAGTTTTAGAGAACTACCACTGCTATGCAGAAGTCCCAGAGACTGCATTTATGAAAAAGTCAACATATTCAAAATTGAATACCGATGCATATAATAATAATTATAGCCAAGCCTGAGGGTTACACTCATTCAGATGACATGCACGTCTTTTCTTTGTTCCATGCACCGGCAAGATTTAGTCAAAGAGAAATGCCGTGAAAATGAACAATTAATCATAACTAATATTTATTTTTCTTGCAGGCTTAACATTTGTATGCTTTTGAATACTAAATGTCCCCAACACTTCAGCCAAAGTTAGTGTGTTGCAATAACAGAAGCATATGGACAAAGAGGCTAGATGTCTGTCTAAATATAATAACCATAACAACCCCATGACTTGAGTAACAAGACGTAATCAAAAACCAAATTCTTTGCCAGACACATTCTATATAAACTGTTGTACTCTTATTGTCAGGGCGATTCTCTGTGATTTATATGAGGTCCTCCCAGCCGTGATTAAAGCATATTCAAAGGCATTGTCTGGAGTCTGTCAGCAGGTTAATGGAACACTAAAGATCTTAGTCCCAAGTGATAATGACCAACTCACCAGGGGTTCACCAGTAGATGCACACAAGTGTCGCCAGTAGATTGCATCAGGTGCATCAGGTGTGTCACTTGCACAGGGGAATTTCTACCACAAGTGCTATTAAAAGACATGACAGATGTCACTATATGGTGTAAACAGCACTGTACAAGTTTCAGTCTCAGTAAATATAGCTTTTACCTTGGTCTTAATTCAGACTGCACTCACGTACCGCACTCTTGTTTATCTTTCAGTATCTCTAAAATGATTGACAATAATGAACAGGCCAAAAAAAAAATTACATTAAATTCTAGATCATAATCACAAATATTTTCACACTGAGCAGTGATTTGACCTTTGCTCTCAGTATGTGCTTGCAGTTCATTGAATGTTTACAGCAACAGAGCCTATAGCTGGTTTCCAGTTTGGCTTGTTGTGCACAGTGCACATGCCAACACAACTACAGGTACAGGGCCACATCAAAAGTGTGTCTTCTATATGTGACCCTGGACCACAAAACCAAAAGTCGCTGGGGTAGGCTATATTTGTAGCAACAGCCAAAAATACATTGTATGGGTCAAAATTATAGATTTTTCTTTTATGCCAAAAATCATTAGGATATTAAATTTGAAGGGAAATACTTAAGTTTAATAATGTCTAAAGAAATACAGACGTGAGAATTAGTAAACATAGATGAGAGAATTGACAGTATGAAAAAATCCCTTAATCATTGGTTTATGAGAGATCTGTCTATTATGGGAAGAATCTTCTTGACCAAAGTAGAAGGCATATCTAAACTAATTTACCCATGTTACTCTCTTTATGTTTCTCCTCAACTGATAAAAAAGGTTAACTCTATTATGTTTAATTTTATATGGAAAAACAAAACTCATTATATTAAAAAATCTCAGATGATTAAAGAATATAAAAATGGAGGTCTGAAAGATCAACGGTTGGAGTTCTTAAACTGAACTGGATTCAAATGTATTAAGCACAGCCTAACTCAATGTGGTTTCATCACATTCTCAAAGTGTGTATTCAAGAAAGTTGGAGGGTTAGATTTTTTGCTAAAATGGGATTTTGAAGTTTTCAAATTGCCAAATAAGCTTTCAAAATTCCACAAACAGATTTTGTATTATTGGAAAATGATATTCACCTAAAATTTTACACCGCATGGTTCTACATTGTGGAATAACAGAACCATTACAATAAGGAGAAAGACAGTATTCAAACAAGAGTGGTATGAAAAAAATGTTTTATATGTTGTTGTAGATCTTTTAGATGTAACTGGTCAAATTATTCAACATAATTCATTCATGGAGAAGTTTGAGATAAAATGTTCCTTTAGAGAATGTAATACTTTGTGTAAAGCCATCCCTCTTGCTTTAAAACTATTAATACAAAACACTCTTACGTATTCAAATGTATCTGTTAAATTACAAAAAATTTAAGAACAAAGTAATAGGGAATGTATTCAAATGTAAATTATTTTCAGACTTCAATACACCTTCAAAATTAAAACAATTTGAAAATGAAATATTTAAAAACAAATTCTGCAATTATCTTAAATGGCCAATTCTACCTAAAATGAAGGATATTCAGTTTAGGATTATTAATAATGTGTATCCAGCTGCTGAAATTTTTATGGAAAATATTCCGTTTTGAGGTAGAGCCTTGTGTTTTTTGTTTAGAAGAGCCTGAAACCATTGAACATTATTTTTTTTCTTGTCCAGTCACATTGAAGTTCTGGCAGGATCTTTACAGCTGGCTAAATATTGATATCAACACTGATATTCCATCACTGAATTTGTTTCAGGTTTTGGTTTCTGGTTGTGCAGATGGTCTTTCGAAAAAGATGTCATTGATGTTAAACATTATTATTACAATGGGTAAATATCATATATACAAAATTAAGTGGAATAACAGTAAACCCTCTTAAAATTGCTTTAAAAATGAATGTAAAAAATACTTAGAATCTTTAAAAAACGTATCCAAAGATATCCAATCCCTTGGGGAATTGTATAAAACCATGTATGAGTCTCTTTCTTTTTAAGACTGTTTTTTTTTCTCCTTGCAACCCCCTGAAATGTTTAAAGAATGTTTGTTGTTATTGTATGTAGATATACAGTGGGTACGGAAAGTATTCAGACCCCCTTACATTTTTAACTCTTTGTTATATTGCAGCCATTTGCTAAAATCATTTAAGTTCATTTTTTTTCCTCATTAATGTACACACAGCACCCCATATTGACAGAAAAACACAGAATTGTTGACATTTTTGCAGATTTATTAAAAAAGAAAAACTGAAATATCACATGGTCCTAAGTATTCAGACCCTTTGCTCAGTATTTAGTAGAAGCACCCTTTTGATCGAATACAGCCATGAGTCTTTTTGGGAAAGACCCAACAAGT
>NW_015505867.1:417552-433613 GCF_001515645.1 Sinocyclocheilus grahami
GTTCCCTGGGAAGAGCGTATTGAGGAAGCAAATGAAAGGAAACGCGCTAAGTACCAGGAACTGGTGGAGAAGTGCAGGGAGAGAGGCTGGAGAACCTTCTATGAGCCTATAGAAGTCGGCTGTAGAGGCTTTGCAGGACGTTCACTTTGCAAAGTCCTCAGTCGTTTGGGCATTACAGGGGTGGCCAAGAAGAGGGCCATTCAAGCCGCGAGCGAAGCTGCAGAGAAGGCCACAAGGTGGCTTTGGTTTAAGAGGGCTGATCCATGGGCTGCTACTGGGACGCAAGTCGGGGCTTGATCAACCCCGGCTGGGTCGCCTGGGCGACGGTGTATGATGTTGCGAGACCCGAAACACCCAATGACCCCAGGGTACATCACTGAGGATGCATCCCAGTGCATTCATGAGATGTTTCTTGTATAGTATATATATATATATATATATATATATATACACACATGGACATTTACGTATGATGGAGATGTGATTGGTAAAGTGTATATTTTGTCATATGCATTCCCCATTTCCCCATTTGAGTTTGTACATTTTATATTGTTCAATAAAAAAAATAAAAATTGATAATATCTGACTGCTGACATATATATAGTCTAATTTATATATATATATATATATATATATATATAGCCTACACACATGGAAATTTATGTGTGATGGAGATGTGATTGGAAAAGTGTATATTTTGTCATATGCATTTTATTGTTCCCCATTTGAGTTTGTACATTTTATATTGTTCAATAAAAAAAATAAAAATTGATAATATCTGACTGCTGGTGTTTCAGTCAGTGCATGTTGCACCTTTTAAGCTGCTGTTGCAGTTGAACACTGTCTGCTATGTTGCAAGCATTATGACACCCAGGTCTGCTGGGTAAATCTCTTTATTAAAAGCTAGCTTCATAACTCTTCTAGTTATGCATTTATATTGGTGTATGTTTGTGCTTTAAATGCTGGTGCTTACGCTGCAGTCAGATCTGTGGTCAGAGCGTCAGTACAGTTTCGTTGCTGTTCTGTCTGTTTAGCAGCTCGCATTTTTTGGTGCCATTTAGACACTTGACCTTTTAGATCTCTGTGGTCTGTTGGCTGGTGTCACAGATTGCTTAAGCTAAGTATAAGCGCATGACGAAGAAGAATAGTTTAATAGAGTCTTTAATAAATCCACAGGGAAACAAGCAGATGAAATGCAAAACAGCAAAGCAAAAGCATATCGATATTAATAACCCGCAACAGAGAGAACTAAACGAGGAGAATTTATACCAGTGCAAGTGAAGAACTAATGACTTATTTAACTGAACACAGGTGAACTAAGGCAATGAAGGACTGAACACAGGAAACTAGGTCAAAGGAAATAACTAAGGCATGAAAATAGAAGGAATCACAAACAAAACCTTGACAGCTGCACTCCCAGAGAAGTACAGTTTCATTTGCTAACACTTGCATCGCTGTGTTTGTGGTTTTGTTGCAAGGGAAAAGGCAAAGTTTGTACCTCCCCTTGTCAGGTAGCAGATTAATGAAATAAAATTGAAATAGTCATGGCCTTAAGATGGATTCAGGCTATGCAAGATATTGTAGTCATATTGATCATTTTAGTTTGTATTGGTAAATACTGGGCATGTAAGTGTGCTTAAAATTGAGTGTTAATGTTCTCATTGAAGACTTTTGCACAAATAGAAGACAAAGATGTTCTTTCTCACCAGTTTATTTATTTGTATTCCTTTTCTCTTCTAAACCAGTGCTGAATCTTTATGAGAGCATTCCTCGCCATTATAATATACATCATAATGTGATCATGATATAAATTGTTATTTAAAAAATAGTGTAAATTAAAATAATTGTATTACTCTTCTCTGGAAAGCCTCATGAGCAACTTGTCCGGAATGAACATTTCAAAGACCATATATGTCATAAGGGTCAAATTTTCGAAATTGAGATTTATACATCATCTGACAGCTGAATAAATAAGCTTTCCATTGATTTTTTTGGATAGAACAATATTTGGCCGAGATACAACTATTTGAATATCTGGAATCTGAGGGTGCAAAAAATCTAAATATTGAGAAAATCGCCTTTAAAGTTGTCCAAATTAAGTTCTTAGCAATGCATATTACTAATCAAAAATTAAGTTTTAATAAATTTACAGTAAGACATTTACAAAATATCTTTATGGAACATGATCTTTACTTAACAGGAATGGATTCTATATTTTCTTCATTACATGAAAACAAAGGAAATTTTTTAATATTTTTTAATTTAGGCATAAGCCTGATGCTCAAGTACATGTTTAAGATGATTAGCATACACCAGGGCAAGTAATTTATAATCTGGACATAATAGAGTTATTGGTCTCCAATTATCAAATAATAGCAATTGTTTTTGGGGTTTAGGTAGCAAGGTTATTAAACCGGTTTTCATAGTAGGTGATAAGCTTCCTTCCTGAATGCATTCTAAAAATGCATTATATAATAATTTCCGAATATCTTTCCAAAAATGTTTTAAAAATTCAGTAGTTAATCCATCTATACCTGGTGATTTACTATTATTCATTTGTTTTAAAGCTACATCCATTTCCTCTAAAGTCAACTCATCATCAATTAAGAATTTGTCTTCCTCATTCAGTTTACGTATTTTATCTCTTATGATCACAAATAAAGAATCACAATCAGCTTTTTTGTAATTGGATTTATAAAGGTTATAATAGAAAAACTAAATTTAATTTTGAATTACTTTTTGATCGCCTGTTATAATTTCATTCATCTTAAGCTTACTAATTGTTTTTCTTTGTTTGTCTTTCTCCGTTTTCAATCCACCACGCTCTTGATCAAATATAAGCTCCATTTGCTTTTTCTGAGTAAATGGAATCTAGTTGAGATTGCAGTGACTGTAATTTTGCTGAATTTTCTGGTGATTCTTGTGTATTAACTGCCAATGAGTTTATTTCTCCAATCAGTTCCCTTTGTTTTTGTTTTCTCCTCACTGATAAAAATTTGCCTATATCAATTTCTATTTGTTTAACCATAAATTTAAACCATTCCCATTTATTTAAGTTAGACATACCTAACTTAGCTTTTCAATCTCCTCAATGAGAGCCAACACCTGTTGATACAATCTATCATTCTTACGCCGCCCAAATGTTCACGCAAAGAAAGAAGGTGTAACTTTTATTCTCGCTGTAGTATTGTTGCCACTGCCATGTCGTGAAGAGCTGTGTGTTTCGTTGTGAAAGCTAAACTACTTTGTTAGGTCTTCAAAAAGAGGACGATATCCGCTTCGTCATGCCTAGAGCTGATCCGTGCTGCCTCTGCTCACTCTAGCCCGGCCTCAGCTCACGCTAGGCTGCCGTGTGTTTCGTTGTGAAAGCGAAACTACTTTGTTTGGCATTCCAAAAGAGGACATGACTACAAATCAGTGGTTAAGTTGTATTTACAACACTGTTCCAGAACAGTTCAACCCAAATATTAATTTGTATGCAGCACATTTTATGGAGGACTGTTTCCTGATCCTGGTAGAGTAGACTACAATGCTGGCTGTTCTGACTCACAGCCTGTAAGTAATAATAATAATAATAATAATAATAATAATTTATTGTCATTGTTGTAGAACAACGAAATTACATTAGAGTATCAATCGACAGTGCAATTTCATAAGTGCAAATGCGTAGGAATGACATTGACAACAGTGACATAATAAAGCACAGTATGTCAACAGGACAATATGACATTGGTAAGGAATACAGTGTATAGGGTAGAGAAATAGTAGTAACCATGAAAGATGTGTAGTGTTGTGTGTGCTGCAGCAATGCAAAGTCCAGTTCACAGTTAATGCAAATTGTTGAAGAATGGTGCATAATGGATACAAGTTAAGTGGATGGAGACAGAAGAGGGGAACAGTGTTTATTCAGCAGTCTGACTGCCTGGGGATAGAGGCTGTTGGCCATTCTGGTGGTCCTGGCCTGAAGGGACCTGTACCTCCTACCAGAGGGCAACAGGTGGAACAAACTGTGTGCTGGGTGAAACCGGTCTTTTATGATGTTGTGTGTCCTACGCAGGCAGCGGGAGGTGTACACAGTAGAAACCTCCGGGAGAACAGTCCCGATGATTTTACCAGCAGTTTTCACCACCCTCTGAATCATCTGCTGTTCAGCCACAGTGCAGCTGGAGAACCACACTAGCAGCCCATAAGTCAGCACACTATTAATTGCACAATTGTAGAAATTTATCATAAATTTCTGGGGCAGTTTAGCTATTTTCAGCTTCCTCAGGAAAAAGAGACGTTGCTGGGCTTTCCCTACAGCTAAGGTGATGTTATTGCCCCAGGACAGATCCTCCGATACAGTGAGGCCCAGGAATTTAAAACTGTTCACCCTCTCTACTGCCTCTCTATTAATGTAGAGAGGTAAATGTCCAGGATGGTTTAATTTACGAAAGTCAACTATAATTTCTTTAGTCTTTTTGATGTTAAGGGTCAGGTTATGCTTTTTACACCACCCTGCCAGTAGTTCAATCTCCTCCCTGTATGCCGTCTCATTGTTGTTTGTTACGAGGCCGAGCACAGTTGTGTCATCTGCAAATTTAACGATGTAATTAGTGGGGAGGGAGGTAGAACAATCATGTGTGTAGAGCGTGTAGAGTAATGGACTAAGCACACAACCCTGAGGGGCACCAGTGTTGATATATATGGTGTTTGAAATGTGCTCGCCTGTTTTCACACATTGAGAGCGGTTGGTTAAAAAGTCCAGTATCCAGTTACATAATGAGTTGTTCAGTCCAAGGTTACACAGTTTCCGCAGGAGTGTGTTCGGCCAGATTGTATTAAAAGCCGAACTAAAGTCAATGAAGAGCAGCCTTGCATAGGTGTTTTTGTGCTCCAGGTGTTCCAGAAGTATGTGAAGCGCAATAGCAATGGCATCCTCCGCTGATCTGTTCTTCCGGTATGCAAACTGGTTCTGATCAAAAGCAGATGGTAAGTCCTTTTTTTATGTGTCTCATGACCAGCCGCTCTAGGCACTTGGCAGGGATAGATTGACTCTTGCTTGTTTAGGGACAGGGATAATTATAGCTGCTTTGAAACATGCTGGAACCCATGACTTGGACAGTGACAGGTTAAAGATGGTGGTGAAGACCTCTGCCAGCTCGGCCGCACAGTCCTTTAGCACCCGGCCCAGCACACCGTCCGGACCGGATGCCTTCCTGGGGTTGATGTTGCTCAGGCAGAGTCTTACTTCATGAAGGCTCAGGACTGGTGCAGTGTTGTCGTTGGAGGGCAGGTGGGGCAACAAATCGTCCTTGTTCTCCCTATCAAAACGGGCATAAAACAGATTTAATTCCTCTGCTAGAGTGGAAGTACTACTCACAGAGGCAGATGTTGTTCCCTTGTAGTCTGATATTGCCCTAATTCCCTCCCACACCTGTCGGGAGTTTGTAGAGGTGTTAAAGTGGGCTTCAATCCGCCTTTTGTAATTCAGTTTGGCAGACTTGATGCCCCTTCTGAGAGCACACCTGGCTGTGCTGTAAGCCCCCCTGTCCCCAGACCTATAGGCTGCATCCCTGGCTTTAATCAGCAGCCGAACCTCATGTGTCATCCATGGTTTTTGGTTAGGAAAGACATGGATGAGCTTCCAGGATGTAACCCTGTCTACACAGAAATTTATATAATCCATCACTGTGGTGGTGTACTCATCAAGGGTCTGGCATGTTAATAATTCCCAGTCTCTGAAAACATCCCAGTTTGTGTAGTGGAAGCAATCCTGTAGCTCAGGGATAGCATTTTTAGGCCATATTCTAACTGGTTTCACCATGGGCCCAACAGTCTTAATAGTGGGTGTATACCAAGGATGGAGCATGAGTGAGATATGATCACTCCAACCCAAATGAGGATATGTCTGGACTTTGTAAGCATTAGTCACATTGGTATACACCTGATCCAATGTTTTATCTCCTCTAGTTGCACAGTTCACATTACGATGGAATTTGTGAAATACAGTCTTTAAGTCAGCATGATTAAAATCCTCCGCTGCTATAAAGACACTGTCAGGGTGTGCAGCCAGGCTGTTATTAATGCTGTCGTGTAGCTGTACTAGAGCCAGTTTAGCATTAGCATCTGGGGGGATATACACAGCACAAATATACACCACAGAAAATTCTCTCGGGAGATAAAACTGTCTATATTTAAGCAGCATGAACTCCACGTCAGGGCAACAGTGTCTTTCAACTACAGTGGTGTTTGTACACCAAGAGTTGTTGGTGTAAATACACAAGCCTCCGCCGATCTTCTTACCCGAGTCAGCTGTTCTGTCGGCTCAGTAGGCAGTAAGGCCGGCTAGCTCAATAGCCACGTCTGGGGTGGTGTAATCCAGCCGGTGTTTGTACACCAAGAGTTTTTGGTGTAAATACACAAGCCTCCGCCGATCTTCTTACCCGAGTCAGCTGTTCTGTCGGCTCGGTAGGCAGTAAGGCCGGCTAGCTCAATAGCCGCGTCTGGGGTGGTGTAATCCAGCCAGGTTTCTGTGAAGATCATGCTGCAACAGTTGGCTATATTCCTCTGTGTTGTCAGTCGCAGTCGAATCTCATCCATCTTATTGCGGATTGATCGGGTATTTGAGAGGAAGATGGTAGGGAGCGGGGGCTTAAACGGGTTAGCCTTTAACCTAGCTAACACTCCAGCCCGCTTGCCTCTCTTCTTCCACCGCTCGCAGCGTCTCCTCTTCCGTCTTGCTGCTGCGGGTGTCCCGAGAGGTGATTTGACGATCTCAGGAGGGATAAAAAACTCAAGCTGTTGAATGATATGAATTCCCGATGTTGAGTTCGAGGAGTTCAGCACGGCTGTACTGAAGTGCCTCAGCCAAATAGATGTGCGAGAGAATGCACAACAATACCAACATGAAAACAGTACGCCAGTCGAGAGAGCTCAGAGCTGCTGCATCTATGCGCGCCGCCGCCATCATACAAGCCGTTTTCATTTAACGAATTTGCCACTGATGATTCAAACGCAAGTTTCGAGCAGTGTAGAGTAGCGTTTGTAGTTTGTCATTTCTCCGATCACTAATGCAGACATGGTTTTATGTTTACGCGACGCGAAGCAACGCAACGCAACGCGTAAAAAGACAGTATCTATAGTCATTATAATCAGTAATTATGTCCCCACTGGATGCAACAAATGCCTCGTTTGTAATGGGTTTTCATGTTTTATCGCTCTGGCCGGGACACGGGAGAAACAATAATGTACAGTATGTGGAAAATAATGTGTTTTTTGAACTTTAAACCACATTTCATTACACCAAATACACAAAATAATGTTCTTTGTAGCAACATCATGTGACCCCTTTAACAAGTCATTATTAAACTTCCAAATATTAGGAGAAATTTGAGGTTTCTTAAAGACTGATAAGGACAGAGTAACCATACAGTGATCTGTAAGTGGGGCAGCTGTAATTTTACATTCCGAGACAATTTTACATAGTTCACAAGAAATAAGACAATAATCTAATCTCGAACATTGTCCATTTCCTGAGGAGTTAAGCCATGTATACTGAATGCTGTTTGGGTTAGATACCCTCCAGTAATCAACCACATTTACAGTTTTACAGAAATTCAATATAATATCATCATACACAGAATGTGAACCTCTTTGAGGTATGATTTAGCCATAATAATTTATCCATAAATCAGGGACTATATTAAAGTCACCCCCTATTATCACATTTTCTGCATTATACCTTTTTTCCCCATTAATTTACCAAGTTTCTCAAACATTTCTCTATTAGCCACTTTGTTATTATAACCATAAATACAGAGTAATATATAACATTTGTCATGAATTTCTATACTGCTATCATTAACCAGTGGCCTTCTGTGTCCCCTTTATGAACAATTACAGAGCCTTCAAATCTGTTAAATAATACCATCACTCCAGCTGAATGTGAAGATCCATGTGCAAACAGGGCTAAATCACTCCACTGAACTTTCCAAAATCTTTCATCATTTAAAGCAGAATGAGTCTCTTGTAAGAAAACACCGTTCGCTTTTTGTTCCTTGCAAAATAAAACAAATGGCTTTACGCTTAACACTATTTTTTAACCCTCTAGCATTCAAAGATAGAAAATAAATAGACATAAAATAAATTAATGTATAACTGTCTCAGCTCTCAGCACACACTCAACTTTAAATGCAGAAGTGAACATGTTGTCCTTAATAACTCTATAACAAAACCATATAAACTAAAACGTACAGTATTGCCTTTATTTAACTTAAACAACTTTTCTTAAACAGTTTTATCAGATTATTTCCATCTGATATGTGACAATCTTGAGTACTTTAACGAGTCTACATGTTACCTTGTGTTCATTAGTTACGGGTCAACTCTGAGTCCATCAATAAGTGCATGGCCTTCTTTTAGGAAGGCTCTCTTCCTGTTTTTTCTGGCTTCTTGCACTTTTGGCCACAACGAGCTTCGCGATCTTCCTTTGAAAAGTCTTCTTTGAATTGGATGTTCATCCCTTTACACACTCTTGCCTCTCTTGATTTTTTCCACACTTCATCACGCACAGTCCGCATTGCAAACTGAATGATCACTGGCCTGGGTAACTTATTAGTAGCAGTGTCATTTCTTTTTCCTAACCGATGCACGGTATCCACCGACTGCCGGAGCTTCTCCACTGACCACGGAATCACCTGGGTAAGAATTCCTATCACCGTTTCTCTTGTGGCTTCTTTTTCCTTTTCTGGAAGCCCGATCAGTCTGAGATCCCATCTTCTTTTGTATCTGACATGCTCCAAACACTGCTGTCTCAGTGACAGCACAAAAATTCTGCATACATTCATTTTTAATAAAATATTGTTTTTAAGCAATCTGAATTATGAGGACTCAAGAAATATCCTCAAACACATTTACGTTGTTATATCAGTGTAATACACATGTCAGTATACAAATACATAAACATTTCAAGCTAAAAACAAACAGCTCTATTTTAAATAATAAAATATATGCCATCATAGTAACATGTTACTGAAGCAAATAATTTATTATACATTTAAACATCTATTCAACACTTATTTAAACTTATTGATCTTATAAAACACACTATTCTCTTCTTGTAAAAAATGTATAGCTTGAATGCACTGTAAGTCGCTTTGGATAAAAGTGTCTGCTAAATGTATAAATTAAATTAAACTTAAATACAATTTTAAAGAAGATTAGCAAATAAAACTTTAATTATAACAAGTTGTATAAAATAAATGTTTAATATAGTTTTAGGTCACAATAAATATGAAAAATTATGCCTTGCATTTTTTTGAGTGCTAAGAGATATAACTTTATGCAACGATGTCCAAACATGAATGAAATGTCCCCAAAATAAAACAAAAATGTTTAAGTTGAATCATAATCAAAATCTCACAGGTCCTCATAGGGGTATTGTCCTATATGTGAAACTGAGGGTCTGCTTCAGTGAGGGAGGAGTTCCAGACAGATGATCTAAAAGAATGTGCTACATGTATTTCAAAGCATAACATTAATGTAAAGTTTAAATAAGCAGTATCCCTACTACTTCTGATGTCCGGCGGTTCTTAAATCTCAACTAAAGTATAATTTATATTAGATTTATTTCACATCACACTTTAGATTCTTTAAAAGTTTCTTATTTTAAGCATAATCTTCAAAGATTTAATCCCCTCACACACAATGAAACATGTTGCCAAAGTCTTTTGGTATGTTTAAATATAAAATGAAAAATATTTATCTTGTTTTAAATAGATGCGAAGGAGCTTGTGTGCCTCGGGAGGCCATGGCAACCCGAGCCGGCTCGGCCACCATGGCCACGGGCATATGGCCCCCCAAAAAAATTTTCTTAGGGAAAACTAGGTATCCTGGGGATCGCTCAGGACAGCCCTCCTTGGGCTTAACGGGGAAACAGGAGCCCTCCGTGGGCTTAACTCGGGAACAGGGGCCCTTCCTGGGCTGAATGGGGAAACAGGAGCCCTTCCTGGGCTATACTCGGGATCAGGAGCCCTCCCTGGGCTTAACGGGGAAACAGGAGCCCTCCCCGGGCTTGACTGGGAAACAGGAGCCCTCCCCGGGCTTGACGGGGAAACAGGCGCCCTCTCTGGGCTAGACGGGGATACAGGAGCCCTCCCTGGGCTATACTCGGGAACAGGAGACCTTCCTGGGCTATACTCGGGAACAGGAGCCTTGCCTGGGCTATACTCAGGAAACCGCTGTTAACAGGTTAATGTAACATTTCCCATTCAATTACTAGTAAAATAATGGCAACTTACTATCTGGATAATATTGAACATGGTTCTTCTGAGATATATTCTTCTGCAGACTTGCAGCATGGATACTATTGGTTCTTCTTGAAGTAGTGCGGCCTCGCGCTGCGTCTTCTTCTTGTGTGACAGGTGTCAGTGTTAAGGCGCAATACTGCCACCTGGGAGGTCAACCAGGTACTGGCGCTGGAGTAGGCTATTTGCGTGTCCTGTTATCATAAGTGTCCTGTTCATTTTAAATATCATGGTTATCACCAATACCAGTATATTGTCACACCCTAAATTAACAGGATGTCAATTTTTCATGATTTGAATATCACGGTTATCGTCAATACCGGTATATCGTGACCCCCCTACAACATATACATGGCAAGTCTGTTTTATCATAGGTATATCATATTATTATTGAATATAATTGTTTAGTCTAAATATGTTTTAACAAATCATTTTTTTTTTTTTACAAACATCTTAAATTTAACACGTGTAACTAATACCTCATTCAAACGCTACAGACTTCTAGGTCCTGGAATTACAAATCCCAGCATAAACCTCAGACTTCAAACATGGGGGGCAAGACCCCAGAATACAGGGCAGTGGTCTAAATAGTATATAAAATATATGCATGCTCAGATATCCTATATAATTTTTATATAGGCTATCTGAGCATGCATATATTTTATATACTATAAAACTGACATCTCCGCACTATTTGTGAAGTATACGGTCCTTCCCTGTGGCGATGTTACTGATGCAAAGTCTGATTAATTTTCACGAACCGATTCTTTTGGGGAGTTTGGGTCAATGAACCTCTTAAAAGGACCGATTAGTCGGTGAATGAAACATTCAAATAACGTTATCTGTGTGAACGCATATTGCTGATTATTGTCTTTTGTTCATTTTAGTTAATGATATTTATGGTCGCATTTTTATGCATTGATCCTTCATGTTGGATACGAGTCACGACTGACCAATTTTGACTGGCTTACACATAAAAACAAAAAAATGTGTAAAAGGACTGATAACACAATGTGATGTTTTGGTTCGTGTCTTACACAACTGTGTGTTACTAAATAATTTTTATCAAATTTTAATATAAAAGATAATAGTTTGTTTACAATTTAGATGCTTTTATTATGAAATCACACAAAGAACCATTGTTTGTTAACACGTTATTAATTGAAATAATAATATGTGTTCATTTCTGGTCTGTCTACGAATCTGCTGCGAGACACAAGGCCTCAATCTTACTATTTCTGTGTACATTTAAAACACTTAAAAGTGAAAGATGGTGAGGAAACACTATCTTCTTTGTACGCACGCGTCTCTAAACATGACTTGATCAGTTGTTTTAAGCGAAAACGATGATTCAGTTCGTATTATTAAGTCTTTGTGTTTTAGGATTCCGTCTTTTAGTTTTGTTCCAGGAAACAGGTACGACTGTAACTGCGCATTGTCACGTTTGGCTTTAAGAAAACAAGAGGCCAGCAGCTTTTAACATCTCTTAATTCTCTAAATGTTTCACAGTGTAAATGTTTGTTTAGCTTAAATATTAGTTTTATAGTCAGTTACAAAAGTGTAAAGCTTATGCATTTTTAAACAATTATAATAAATTTACAGGTTTCCGGTAGTTGCGCAAACACTTGACGGAGTGTTACTCAAACAGTCCTCAGCGTTATCTTTTAATAAAAAAAAAAACGTAGGCTAAATTATACTTTAGTTGAGATTTAAGAACCGCCGGACATCAGAAGTAGTAGGGATACTGCTTATTTAAACTTTACATTAATGTTATGCTTTGAAATACATGTAGCACATTCTTTTAGATCATCTGTCTGGAACTCCTCCCTCACTGAAGCAGACCCTCAGTTTCACATATAGGACAATACCCCTATGAGGACCTGTGAGATTTTGATTATGATTCAACTTAAACATTTTTGTTTTATTTTGGGGACATTTCATTCATGTTTGGACATCGTTGCATAAAGTTATATCTCTTAGCACTCAAAAAAATGCAAGGCATCATTTTTCATATTTATTGTGACCTAAAACTATATTAAATATTTATTTTATACAACTTGTTATGTATAACTAAAGTTTTATTTGCTAATCTTCTTTAAAATTGTATTTAATTTTAATTGAATTTATGCATTTAGCAGACATTTTATCCAAAGCGACTTACAGTGCATTCAAGCTAGCCTGTGTTTATGAGGATATTTCTTGAGTCCTCATAATTCAGATCGCTTAAAAACAATATTTTATTAAAAATGAATGTATGCAGAATTTTTGTGTGATGATAGGTGTGTACAATAAAACATTTTTTATTGTGTCTATGGAGTGTCCCCACAAACCAGACGGAACGTGTGTAATTAAACAAGAAACAACGGTGTGCCTAATAAAACCCTCTTTCTTCTTATATTAACTAACGTACTCTACGATTAGCTCAGTGAATAATTAAAAAAAACATAGACCCGGCTAGAACTAGCGGAGTGATACACAATTGTGAAAGGGCGTTCCTGTAGATACCAGTACAATATCTCACGGTTCTCGACCAATCAGATTTGAGAACCAGAACGAACTGTTATATAAATATATATATATATATATATTTTTTTTTTTCTTCTCGCATTTCGCATATATATATAGATTTTCACATGTGGAAATTATTATGATGTCAAAGGTCACATATGGATATGATTATGAGGTCAAAAACAAAAGTTCATAATGATCATAATGACGTTTGCTGTCGGGTATTCACTACTTATGTCTCATTTAGGGATCAGCTTTGTCTTCAGGTGTTTTCAGTTTTATTTTAGAAGAAACAATACATTTTATATTTTTACTAATATTGTTAATACTGAAACTATAATTTAAATAGTAATAATTACATTTCAAAAGATCAAGGATTACTGGAATGAATTTATCTTCCAATTCACACCACTGTAATATGTAGCACATTTTCCAAACACGCTAGAAACGGATTAAATAAGTGTTTGCAGTTTAGTATAAGATAAATGCTTTCTTTTAAATAACTTTACTAAGTGCTTCATTGTTGTTACACAACATTTTTATTTTTTTTTTACATGGAAAAGTTTGTTGTGTAAACCCCATTTTGCATGCATGTAAATTTAGGTCATGACTTCCTTAAGAGAACAAAGCTGTATAGTTTATGTGCATAGGGCACATTATTTGTTCTTGGAAAAAGTCATGTACCAGATATCTTTATCAAAACTGACTTCGTAGTCTTGAACAGTAACCCTGGACACGCTCTGCAATGTCAACAAGATCTTCTAAAACTTTAATGGAGATCAATGTGCAATGACTTTTTGTCTCGGGAGACAACTATGAGAAGCAGAAGACTCGAGCAAAATACTTGATGTTCATGCAACCTCGTTTATAAAGAATTGAGATGTTAATGAGTTCTCTTTTCTTTTTTTTTTCTTTCCTCTGGGTACTGCTAGTGCGCGCACACACACACGCACACGTTATATAGACTTTTTTGCTTCCTTTCCTTAAACACATCTAGACTATGTATGTCTAAATCCACTACCATACTCTATCAGTGATAGTAAAGAATTCGATAATTAAATTAAATGAGACCTGCTTACTGAATATATGCCTGTGAAAGACAGACCCTTATTGACCACTCACACTTGTTGATGTGAATTCATGTAATTATTTTTTGTGTTCTTGTGTTTATCTTACAACCCTTTTCTCATGTTACAATAACACCAAGTTCCTCAGTGTTCAGTTATTGCATAGCCACTCAGAAGTTGTTCAGGTGTCTCACACACAGTGGAAATGGCCCCTTCACCTATGGCAGAGGTGTCCAAAGCTGTTCCTGGAGGGCTGGAGGGTTCCCTGCAAGCCACTCCTTCTGTTTAGAGGTGACAGAGGACTTCTCATTGGGTCAGGACAGGTAAACATACTAGTGAGGACACCACTGGACAGATATGTTTCCCCAGAGTGCAATGGCACTTTCCACAGACACTTTCTACATATGCTTGATCGACACAATGAACTTGGTTCAAATCATCCTACACAGCACCACGGTACAGTGATGGTATCAGATGGTATTGATGTTGGAATTCATGGACCATGATATTTCTGGCTGATGTCCAAAACACCATATGGTAGGCTCCTCAAGCAGAACTTTTATGCTTGTTAAAACATAAAATGTAATTGCTTTGTTTTTGCCTAATGAGCAAAGAGTACAATAACTTATGCATTTTCTCATTTATATTGTGTGTTTTTAAGTTCACATGAGGGATTGGGAACATGTGGTAAGCCATGATTTCCAGTTTCCCTGACGTAAAGATGGGCACATCGACACTCGGGTACTGACAATCAATTCACATTCTTTTATTTGGTATTGATTTCTTTAAAAAATATTGCTATTAAAAAAAAATAATACAATACATGATTTCTGTAACATTTTTTTAGTACTTTTGTTTAGTATTTGTCCCAAAACACCTCTGACATTCTCCTCTCACATTAAAATCCACTGACATATTTGTTTAGAACCGTTTAAGACTGCAAACACGTGTAAACGGGGCTTGGTTTGTGCATATTTCTGTCCTGAGATGAGACAACTTTTTCTCTGAAGAAAGCAATATTATGGAAAGAAGACTCATAGGCCTATTTTAGCCGGAAGCAGCGGTTTGAAATGAAAAATGTCTTAATTGTGAGTTGTTTATTGCAAACATGCAGATTTTCACTTCACACGATGTTCACTGATGGACTGGAGTTGTGTCGATTACTTCTGAATTATTGTGATGTTTTTATCAGTTGTTTGGACTCTCATTCTGACGGCACCCATTCACTGCAGAGGACTGGTGAGCAAGTGATGCAATGCTACATTTTTCCAGATTTATTCTGATGAACAAACAAACTAAATCTAGCTTATTTTTGGGTGAACTATTCCTTTTTAACAGAGAGATAATGGCAGAATAGAAAACATACTATATTTTATTATTATTTAATCGCAGTATTTCTGTAAAATACAGGATTGTTTACACCTGTTGGTGTAAATTTTAATTTTGCTCATATTTGCTTTTGTAATAAAAGTGTTACTGGCCAGCATTTGCACATGGATGTGAATTTGAAAATACCCATTTATTAAAATGGTAACAAAAACGTGTATTGTATCAAAATATAGTTTGGTATGGCCCCTTTCAACGAGGTATAAAATAGCTAGGTGACACACAAGCTGCCAGACTGTATTCCACATTCACAAACTTTGGGACATGAGCAATAAGGTTTCAATCCCTGGTTTGTGTGATATTTCCATTTTTTAGCCATTTCCTCAATGAATTCGCGCCCATTTCAGCTACTTCTTTTAGTTTAAAGGCGGATTGCAATCATAACTTGTCAGGTGCATACCGCCACCTACTGTATAGCTTTACGTAATCTTAAAAAAAAAAAAAATTATACATACTCATATTCACATACATAGGCTATATATATACATAGACACGCATCCATATCCATAATAAATAAATACAATCAACTAAATCCTATAATATATCCCTATATATTTGAGATATTCCACAACCCATTTCTGTGCATCCGTTACCCCTTCTGCTCTTGTTCCCAATAACGAGGTTCCATAATCCATTTTCTTCCAGCCTGATTAATCTTTGGCCTTAGAGTTAGACTATTCCTCTCCTCCTTATATTTTATACAGTGTAACAGTATATGTTCTGTGTTTTCTGTGATTTTACATGCCTTACATTCATCTGACTGACATTTACCTAACACACACACACACACACACACACACACACACACACACAC
>NW_015505867.1:435364-435846 GCF_001515645.1 Sinocyclocheilus grahami
GGTTCTGATGGCACATGCTCAAACATTTCATAAATAGTTTTACACCGTGAAACTGTAAATCTCTGTAAATTTTGACGGTTAAAAAATGATTGATCTACACGACTCCCTAGTACAGTGTTTTTTCTGTATATGCTTCTGTGCTTTTACCATGTTGTTCATGCTCTTCCCTCCTGCTCCGCTCTTTGTCTTTCCTACAACAATCTTTGTTTAAAAAAAACAAACAGAAAAAAAAACTTAATCCTAAATTCAAAATCTTTTCAATTACACAATATAATAAATCAAGCAATCTAAACTGCATTTTAAACATTTTCGTCCTCAGTTTAGTTTCAAAATGTGTTAGTATATATATACTTAGAATGGGTTTGAAGTTGAAAACTTTTTATTCTTGTCTTTGACCTTGAGATGGGCCTCCAAAGGCAGAGTCAATATCTGTGAAAAGAAAAATAAAATACGATAACAAACAGTAGTAGTGCTTGGTCTAA
>NW_015505867.1:447121-449548 GCF_001515645.1 Sinocyclocheilus grahami
ACACACACACATACACACACACACACTCACACACGTACACACACACACACGCATACACACACACACGCATACACGCACATACACACACATACGCACACATACACACATACACACATACACACACACACACACACACACACACACACACACACACATACACACACACACACACATACACGTACACACACACACACGCATACACACACACACGCATACACGCACATACACACACATACGCACACATACACACATACACACATACACACACACACACACACACACACACACACACACACTATATATATATATATGTGTGTGTGTGTGTGTGTGTGTGTTTTATTTAACCTGCCTTTATCATTTCTTTTTTGATCATTGCCTTATAACGTCTCGTTTACCAAAGGGAACATTTATAATATCACTCTTCCTGATTTAATTTTATTATTATTATTATTATTTGCTATTTTGTCTGCTTTCTCATTGCCTTTTATATTTACATTTACATGGTGCCCAGCAGAATCTCACATCGATCAGAAATCTGCTCAATCTGAACACACGTTGATGCACTTCTAGTATTAAATCTTCTCTGTTAGATGTCATATTTTGGATACAATAAAGAAATGCTAGAATCAACAACATATCACTCTATATCAGGTTTTACTTCCTCTACCCACTGTAAACCTACAATAATCGCCATCATCTCTGCCGCGTATACTGATAACCAAGTGATCAGATCATTTTTCCCAATACTTGCACTCAATGTTGGTGCATATATTTCTATATTCCTCTGATTTAGCCTTTATTATCCATCCAAATCCACTACCTTGAAAATATATAGTTATAAAAAATATATATAGAATATATAGAAAAGATATATAATAATTATATTCCCAACATTCTTGAATAACACTATTGTCAATATGTGCATTACCATATCCACACAGACGACAGCAATAAGTAAGCATGCGTTTGCCCACTCCGTCCTCTGGATTAACGCTGCTGTTTGCGCGTCAGCACACTAGGGGGCAGCACTCGCTGCTTCGTGTTCAGCGTCTCTGCTCTTGATTCGCCACTAGAAGAAAAGCCTCCCACCGTCTTTCTTTTTTTCAAAATGGCCGAATACTTGGCGTCGATTTTCGGTACAGAAAAAGACAAGTAAGTAATTGAAGTATTTATGAAATATTGCTTGCATTTGATCATTCTCAGCAATCGTATGCATTGTTACAAACCGGTGATAATGGGTAGAATATAAGATTATTAGTAGTTTCTCTCTCGTGCCACGTCTGGTCATCATCTGACCTGTTTGCCATCCTCGCGGTTAGTAAAACACCAATAATACTAATAAATACTTACATCACAGAGCGGAGCTTTCATATGCTGAATAATCATAATATTATAATCTTTTTTTTTTGTATCTTGCCTCAGCCTCGTCGTGGCTTCATTGCGTTTCGTTCATTGTGTTGCTCGATCGCTTTTATAAGGTTCAATGCAAAAGCTAATCGTCTCTACGTTTCATTGTAGTGTTAGTAATCTAATCTGCGTTTGACTTCTCGTGTTTTTTGCATTATAATATGGTGGGAAGGAATAGTCGTGTGAACAGAAATCCAAACAAACTAGCATGTGTGTGTGAACAGTCAGAGCAAGTGTTTGTATTTTGAACCTCTCTTGTCTTCAACAGGGTCAACTGCTCTTTCTACTTTAAAATTGGAGCATGTCGCCATGGAGACCGATGCTCGAGACTCCATAACAAGCCCACGTTCAGTCAGGTAGGCGCCAGCTTTTACACCAGTGATCCTCCGATGTAGTTCTGCACGGTTCTTCTGTTAGATTTGTATTGTAATTCGCATTTGATTTGTGTTTCAGACCATTGCTCTGTTGAACATTTACCGGAACCCACAAAACACAGCTCAGTCTGCGGATGGCATAAGTAAGTCTCGCTCATATGTACAGCTTTAAGTCAGGCTACATGTTCACAGAAATAAACAACGTCCAGGAGTTACTGCCTCATAACTGACTGCCTGCGTCTTCTCTCTTTTACCAGACTCTGTCAGTGATGTGGAGATGCAGGAACACTATGATGAGTTCTTTGAGGTAGGTGGACTTGGGGAAATGGTGAGGAAGACAGGCCGTGTCCAAAATAACCTTAAAGGGGTCATATGATGCGATTTCAATTTTTCCTTTCTCTTTGGAGTGTTACAAGCTCTTGGTGCATAAAGAAGATCTGTAAAGTTGCAAAGACTAAAGTCTCAAATCCAAAGAGATATTCTTTATAAAAGTTAAGAGTCAACCACGCCTACCTAAAACGGCTCGTTCTAACACGCCCCCACATGTCTACCTCACTATGTGGGAAGATTTGCATAACGCCGCCCAAATGTTCACGCAAAGAAAGAAGGTGTAACTTTTATTCTCGCTGTTGTATTGTTGCCGCCA
>NW_015505867.1:449558-450149 GCF_001515645.1 Sinocyclocheilus grahami
TTGCAGAACAGTTCAACCCAAATATTCAGATGTGTGCAGCACATTTTATGGAGGACTGTTTAATACTTATCCTGGTAGAGTAGACTACAATACCGGCTGTTCTGAATCACACTGTAAGTACGTTTTTTTATATTTAAAGAATTTGCCAGTGACGATTCAAACGCGAGTTTTGAGCAGTGTAGAGTAGTGCTTGTTTGTCATTTCTCTGATCACAAATGCAGACATGGTTTTATGTTTAAGCGGCGCGATGCAATGCGTAAAAAGACAGTATAAGTCATTATAATCAGTAATTATGTCCCCACTGGATGCAACGAATGCCTCGTTTATAATGGGTTTTCATGTTTTTGAATCATCGCTCCGGCCGGACAGGGTATCACAGTATGGTGAGGGGCGTAACATTTCCGTCACACGCTTGAGGTATTCGGCCAATCACAGCGCACTGGATAGCTTGCCCATCACAGCACACCTCGCTTTTCAGACCGATGAGCTTTGTAAGATGTGTTTCAGAAAGGCGGGGCATAGAGTAGAAACATTAATGTACAGTATGTGGAAAATAATGTGTTTTTTTAACCTTAAACCGCATAAACACAT
>NW_015505867.1:450159-452019 GCF_001515645.1 Sinocyclocheilus grahami
ACAAAATACACAAAATAATGTTCTTTTTAGCAACATCATATGACCCCTTTAATGTAACTGATTCAAGCCGTTAAACACAATCAGAGAAGCAATGGGAGTATTAGGGAATTTCAAAATAGTCTTTTCCAAGCTTGAGTTCAAAGTTCAAACCACGGACATTTCTATTATGAATCATCATTTTCTAGTGCTCTTTTCTACATTATTTCATAGGCTAGATATTGCTGTTGTAAGGAGTAAAGTTTCTTTCAAGAAAAATGGCTGCTGTGGATATAACCTCGTGCCTATCATTCAAAAGTTTGGGCTCAGTTTTTTTGTTTTTTAGGAAATTTAAATCATCTTTAATTGCTACAAAATATTTATATTTCAAATAAATGCTGTTATTTATTTATTTTTTTTAAGTTTCTGTTCATCAAAAAGTCCTGTAAAAATGTATCATGGTTTCTACAAATATATGTAGTTTCTTATGCAGCAAATCAGCATATTAGAATGATTCCTTAAGGAGCATGTGAAGATGATTGGAGTAGATGCTGAAGACTGGAGTAATGATGCTGAAAATTCAGCTTTGCATCACAGGAATATATTACATTTTAAAATATATTAAAATTTAAATAGTAATATTTCACAATATTTACTGTATTTTTGAGCAAATAAATGCGTCCTTAGTGAGCCTAAGAGACTTCTTTCAAAAACATTGAAATATCTTCCCAACTCCAAACTTTTGAATGGTGGTGCATGTCTTATGACAGCTATTCTTTCAGAATGATGGGACAGATATAGGCGATACAGTTTGGCCCTGTTTGTTGCATCAGTTGTATTTTTAGGCTAAAAATCACAAATTGCAGATTTTATGCTCCAATATGGCTTTAAATTCATTGTTTACAGGAGGTCTTCGCTGAAATGGAGGAGAAATATGGAGAGGTTGAGGAGATGAATGTGTGTGATAATTTAGGAGATCACTTGGTGGGAAATGTCTATGTGAAGGTGAGAGAATTTGCAGTGTATTTACGTTGTAATAATAATTTGTTAATTTAATTTACTATTTAAAACTTTGACATTTGTTGAATTTGTAATGGTCCAAACTTAGAATTTGTGATTCAACAGTTAAATCTATCTGTACATTTTAACAGTTGTGTGTGCCATTTTGTTATAGCTAGGGTTACTTGGTACTTTTTTTTGGCAACTCATACCCATATGATATTATTATTATTAAAAGTAATTTGTGGAAATTTGTTTTTGTAATCTTTTTAGTTTTGCCACCATTGTATAAAAGCAGTAATCAGCTTGAGGCTGTTTTATCATGGTTAAATGCATCTTTGTGCTTAAAAACACCCCTTAGTGCAGCAGAGAAACAACTAAAACTTTGCTTTTTTTGTGTGTAGTTCCGCCGTGAAGAAGATGCAGAGAAAGCGGTGATTAACTTGAATAACCGCTGGTTTAATGGCCAGCCCATCCATGCTGAGCTCTCACCTGTCACCGATTTCAGAGAGGCCTGTTGTCGACAGTATGAAATGGGGTAAGTGACTGAACAAGCATCAGAGAGTGCTGCACATCTTCCCTTCCCGCACACTCTAATGCAGCATTCCCAGATGTATGTTTACCTCTCTTCCCTCTTCAAATTGATGTTTACTGATACCTGGTGCCTAAGCCTGAGCAACTGTCCCATTGTACATGATTTGTTGATTCAGGTGAAGGTGTGTACTGAAATAGTGTTGTTTTCTTAAACTGTGTTCCACTGGCTTCACTGTGACTGACTGCAGTACTTGTGTGTTCCCGCAGAGAGTGCACTCGAGGAGGCTTCTGCAACTTCATGCACCTGAAGCCAATCTCAAGGGAACTCCGAAGAGAACTGTATGGCCGCAG
>NW_015505867.1:452364-461331 GCF_001515645.1 Sinocyclocheilus grahami
TTGTTTGTCATTTCTCTGATCACAAATGCAGACATGGTTTTATGTTTAAGCGGCGCGATGCAATGCGTAAAAAGACAGTATAAGTCATTATAATCAGTAATTATGTCCCCACTGGATGCAACGAATGCCTCGTTTATAATGGGTTTTCATGTTTTTGAATCATCGCTCCGGCCGGACAGGGTATCACAGTATGGTGAGGGGCGTAACATTTCCGTCACACGCTTGAGGTATTCGGCCAATCACAGCGCACTGGATAGCTTGCCCATCACAGCACACCTCGCTTTTCAGACCGATGAGCTTTGTAAGATGTGTTTCAGAAAGGCGGGGCATAGAGTAGAAACATTAATGTACAGTATGTGGAAAATAATGTGTTTTTTTAACCTTAAACCGCATAAACACATTTCATTACACCAAATACACAAAATAATGTTCTTTTTAGCAACATCATATGACCCCTTTAATGTAACTGATTCAAGCCGTTAAACACAATCAGAGAAGCAATGGGAGTATTAGGGAATTTCAAAATAGTCTTTTCCAAGCTTGAGTTCAAAGTTCAAACCACGGACATTTCTATTATGAATCATCATTTTCTAGTGCTCTTTTCTACATTATTTCATAGGCTAGATATTGCTGTTGTAAGGAGTAAAGTTTCTTTCAAGAAAAATGGCTGCTGTGGATATAACCTCGTGCCTATCATTCAAAAGTTTGGGCTCAGTTTTTTTGTTTTTTAGGAAATTTAAATCATCTTTAATTGCTACAAAATATTTATATTTCAAATAAATGCTGTTATTTATTTATTTTTTTTAAGTTTCTGTTCATCAAAAAGTCCTGTAAAAATGTATCATGGTTTCTACAAAAATATGTAGTTTCTTATGCAGCAAATCAGCATATTAGAATGATTCCTTAAGGAGCATGTGAAGATGATTGGAGTAGATGCTGAAGACTGGAGTAATGATGCTGAAAATTCAGCTTTGCATCACAGGAATATATTACATTTTAAAATATATTAAAATTTAAATAGTAATATTTCACAATATTTACTGTATTTTTGAGCAAATAAATGCGTCCTTAGTGAGCCTAAGAGACTTCTTTCAAAAACATTGAAATATCTTCCCAACTCCAAACTTTTGAATGGTGGTGCATGTCTTATGACAGCTATTCTTTCAGAATGATGGGACAGATATAGGCGATACAGTTTGGCCCTGTTTGTTGCATCAGTTGTATTTTTAGGCTAAAAATCACAAATTGCAGATTTTATGCTCCAATATGGCTTTAAATTCATTGTTTACAGGAGGTCTTCGCTGAAATGGAGGAGAAATATGGAGAGGTTGAGGAGATGAATGTGTGTGATAATTTAGGAGATCACTTGGTGGGAAATGTCTATGTGAAGGTGAGAGAATTTGCAGTGTATTTACGTTGTAATAATAATTTGTTAATTTAATTTACTATTTAAAACTTTGACATTTGTTGAATTTGTAATGGTCCAAACTTAGAATTTGTGATTCAACAGTTAAATCTATCTGTACATTTTAACAGTTGTGTGTGCCATTTTGTTATAGCTAGGGTTACTTGGTACTTTTTTTTGGCAACTCATACCCATATGATATTATTATTATTAAAAGTAATTTGTGGAAATTTGTTTTTGTAATCTTTTTAGTTTTGCCACCATTGTATAAAAGCAGTAATCAGCTTGAGGCTGTTTTATCATGGTTAAATGCATCTTTGTGCTTAAAAACACCCCTTAGTGCAGCAGAGAAACAACTAAAACTTTGCTTTTTTTGTGTGTAGTTCCGCCGTGAAGAAGATGCAGAGAAAGCGGTGATTAACTTGAATAACCGCTGGTTTAATGGCCAGCCCATCCATGCTGAGCTCTCACCTGTCACCGATTTCAGAGAGGCCTGTTGTCGACAGTATGAAATGGGGTAAGTGACTGAACAAGCATCAGAGAGTGCTGCACATCTTCCCTTCCCGCACACTCTAATGCAGCATTCCCAGATGTATGTTTACCTCTCTTCCCTCTTCAAATTGATGTTTACTGATACCTGGTGCCTAAGCCTGAGCAACTGTCCCATTGTACATGATTTGTTGATTCAGGTGAAGGTGTGTACTGAAATAGTGTTGTTTTCTTAAACTGTGTTCCACTGGCTTCACTGTGACTGACTGCAGTACTTGTGTGTTCCCGCAGAGAGTGCACTCGAGGAGGCTTCTGCAACTTCATGCACCTGAAGCCAATCTCAAGGGAACTCCGAAGAGATCTGTATGGTCGCAGGAGGAAGAGGTCTGTCTGATTTAAAACTCAAAAGCATAAAGATTGTTACAGAACACTTGTGTCGATCTGCTTGCAAATAAAAGCCACTAAATATTGTGAAATAATATTACAATTTAAAATAACTGTTTTCTATTAAATCTATTTTAAAATGTCATTTATTCCTGTGATGCAAAGCTAAATTTTCAGCATCATTACTCCAGTCTTCAGCATTACATGATACTTCAGAAATCATTCTAAGATGCTGATTGCTGCTCTAGAAACATATCCTGTTTAGGGCTCGACAATAAGGACTGCCTGATGGCCAGGGTGAAAGATGTGTAATAGTTGACAGATTTGTCATGAATGTTTATCATTTACACGTCTTTTAAGCCTCGCCAATTAAAAAATTCAAGTGATTTTAAAGCATTCAAGGGCACAAAGACGCTACAGACAACTATATTCAGTACTCACGTGCTGTGTTGTGTATGCACAGCGCGCACATAGAGAGCTGCGCTTTATAACAGAAAAATACACCTTGCCAATTTGAACGTTCAAGATATTTTAAATCGTTCAAGTGCTAGAAGATGTGAATAGCAACTCCATTCAGTGTGTTCTGTGTGCACAGCGCACACACAGGCAGCCCCGTCTCAGTTATCGCCCAAGCCTCGTATTGTGTTTCTTTCCACGTCATCTTGAGCTTTAATGGACAAATACATACAAAAGTATGTCAAAATACCGGTCTCGGCGAGTATCCTCGAAAGCGGTCAGTTATGTCGTAAGTAACATCTGAGAAAGAAGTCGGATGTGTATTATTATATTTGATCCATGCATTGTCTCAAAGTGACCGCAGCTGCTGTCGGTGTCCTTAATGTAAATAATAATAAAAAAGAAACACTGTTCCTGAACACATACAAACCTAAAGCATAGTGGTTTGTTCTTTTTGTTTGTGCTATTGCTTGTAATTTGTTAATTTGTTCTTATTTACCATCTGTTCACTTGTCTTTAATAATGTTTGAACTTTATATTTCTTTAGGCTAGTAGTTGCTGTGGAATTGGAATTGAGAATTGTAATTGTTTTTAATTGAAATTTTGGTATCCTATATGCTCATTTATTAGATAACATGGGTAAAAAAAACTTTTTTATTTTTGTGGAAAGGCAAGTAAAAAACCATCGTTGAGCCCTGCTATTATCATTTTTCAAAACAGTTAATATTTTGTGGAAACTGTGATGCATGTTTGTTCAGGATTCTTTGATGAATAGAAAGTTAAAAAGAACTGCATTTATTTGAAACCGTATAAATGTTTTTACTGTCACTTTTGATCAATTTAATGCATTCTTGCTGAATAGAGTATTTATTTTTTATTTTTTTAAAGTAAGTTTACTCATTCCAAATGTTTGAAAGCTACTGTATAAATGGACTGGTTTTGGACAGGTTAGTAAGCTTGTTCTTTGTTCTATACAGGCATCGCTCCCGTTCACGTTCCCGTGAACGTCGTTCTCGCTCAAGGGAACGCAATAGAGGAGGAGGAGGAGGAGGAGGAGGAGGAAGAGAGCGAGAGAGACGGAGGTCAAGAGATAGAGAACGCTCTGGACGGTTTTAAAATGTCCATCTTTCTTGAAACCAACATTCAATTCCAAACCCTGCCCTAGTGTCTCCTGGTGAAATGTGATAAATGTTGATTTTATTTCCTCCCCGATTTCTTTTCCACTGACCTTTTTATGCGAGTTTTGTTTGCTTTTCAATAAAGATACCTTCATCGTTTTACTGCCTTTCGGTAGTTACAGTATTCTCATCTAAATTCTATGTTATGCTTGCATGGTTTTCACATGTACCTTCTAACAATGAAGGCAGTGTTTAGTAATCAAGTTTCTGGATTTTTTTACCCAGTAATTTAAAGTTTTTCATTTAGCAGAAATTATCAAACTGTTCTCAAATTTCGCTGTAATCCCTATAGGTGACTAATGCATTTTGCTAAAGCTATTTTAATGGCAGGGAACAATATGCACCTAACAAATATCAGGTCACACAATGAATGACCTGGTTAATTTAGGATTGTTGGTAACAAAACTGCGTTTGGTTGATTATATCCAAATAACTAACATGTCTGAGTTTTGAAAGTTTATTTTAACGACTATTTGTTGAGTACTACGATTTTCAGATTTGAACTTTCTCAGAAGTTAAACACCCATTTTATTACAAAGCACTATGGATTATTACGTGATTCTGATTAGTCACAAAAATGTGCAAAACATTTTTTTCAATCATGAACACTGAACCATATTTGGTGGTTTCCATGCAATGTATCACGCACCCCTGTTTTCATAATTTATATCAGGGCTATTCAGTTAGCTTCATTTGGGGGCGGATTATCAAATTGAAAAGTAGAAGAGGGGGGCAAGGGGGTGGGGGCCTGTCCCAATCTCCTTCCGGGGGGGCCTAACAAATTAAAATGCATATTCAGCAGTAAAATGAACTAATATTACCAACAGTAACATCTAAGGTTAACAATTTTTATAGGGTTAAACTAAAGTATTTTGACTGAGTTGTTAATGCATGGCTACCATGGTTAAATGTAACTATAATTAATGTTAAGGTTTCTATAAAACTATATATATAAAAAAAACAGCAGTTTAAACACTGGTAAAAACTACACGCACACACACAAACTGTCATAGTTTTGTAACAAAAAATAATTATATTCCCTTACTCCCCTATACATTTACAAATTGCATGACTATATTAATAATATAGCATTCCAATTGAATATATAATATTTCGCCTAAAACACGAGTTAATGTTGCTACAGTACATCCATGGTAAATGTTTGTAAGGATGGTAATTTGGGGATTTCTAACTTTTTCATTCATGGCACAATGTTTCTCCCGTATTCCTCTTCAGTCTTGTTGGGAATGTCAAGACTACTTTTGATTTTAAACTAGTATCAATACTAATTTATATCAGTACTATAAAGTACTAATTTCAGTATGGCTAAATCTTGGAAGAGAAAGACAAACTGAGTGATGTCTCAGCATTTTCAATTATAACTGACAGTAATGCTCACACAAACAATTCAATTAAAGTGTTCAACTTCACTTTTATTATGGCCAATTGCCATTACATTGACAGAAACATGCTTGTGCACACGCACACTGATTATGTTGAAAAGTCGGTGTTGAATAAAATAAAAAGAATTTTCAAAATCAATTTTTTTGGTCATAATCCCGTATGGTATGTTAAAACTAACCCAGACTATGAGGTGAATTGTAACATTTCACTCCTCGTGTTTGAAACTAAACCATTCATTTTCTGTTTGTGCTGCAAATATAACAGCTGCGTCATGTAATAGCACTTGCAACTATATGTATCACACTTAGAATGCACTGGCTTAAAAGAGCTCCAAGATACAGATAGAAATGCCAAAAATGTTACAACCATCCCTCGTCTCCCCTACATTTTCAAAACTCTTAGTACAAAAATCCAAACTGATCAAGTTACAGTTACACATTTTCAGTCCACATACACTAAAAAAACAATAACACTGGGTTGAAAACAACCCAATTTGGGGCTTAACCCAAGGGCTGGGTAAATATAGGACAGAACACATGTTGGGTTAATTTTACTCAGAAAATAAGTTGTTTATTTAACCCAGCTAATGGGTTGATTCATTTTTTACTATAGTACTATTTTTTTTATTTATTTTTTTACATTATATGAAATAATGTTTACAGATTAACTTAAATCCTCTAAACTTGTGTCAAATATACTCCACACAAACACCACAGTTGGTATGATATTTCATTTACAGCATTGTTTATATCGTTTTTAAGGCTATACATATCGACTATATTTCAACTCGTTTAACAAACATTAGAAGTAAAAAAATCAACATTATTTCACGTGTAATCGACCAGTCTCTTCTGGCTACGTTCACACAGCAGCAGACGGTTGTCAGGCCTGTACTTGAGTCCTTAAGGACAGCTTCATCCATCAGGCTGTCAGGAAGCTGAACTCCCTCCCGACCTTGCCCCCCCCTCCCCTTTTTTGCCCCACGCACCACTGAACTCTGACCCTCTAACGGACTCTCCCACTCCCCCCTCCCAAATACACACACACACTGCCACTTTAATCAGTCTGAATAAGCTCTTTTGCACTACAAATAATTTTTTTGCACTACAATCATTATATCTGCACTGTTGTTTACTTTACTGGTTTGCACTCTATCTGCCATATGCCTTGTGCTTTATATATATATATATTTACATTTGACCTTATTTGTATATTTGTATAGTTGTATTTTGTATTTAATCTGTATTTATGTTATCTGTATGCACCAAGGGTCTGAGAGTAACGCAATTTCAATTCTCTGTGTGTATGTGCTGTACATGTGGAAGAATTGAACTTGAACTTGAACTTAATACGGTTACGTTCACACATGGTACGGTTATTTTCAGGCGTGACAACCGAATTCTATAACCGAGCTCACACCAGAACATGTTCAGGACTTACAACTGCATTCTCGGAACACGCGCTGTGTGAACGGAACAGTCACATCATACAGTGCGAGAGGGAGCCGCTCTGCCGCACAAACGCATGTTTACCGTGTGTTGCGTGTTTTCATGTGTGGTTTCAGTAACTTTCAGTGACATGAGCTGTGTGTCATCTGAACGTTTTAGATCCAGTCTTCTACACCGGAGCCGCTCCCCTGGTAGCCAAAAAGATCTGGCCCGATAACGGCCCAAAGATGCGGTTGCCGGACTCGTGTGAATCACGGGAATGAATGACGCGCCAGAATCGGCCCGAATACGCTGGCCCGAGTCCGGGTGCCGAAACTGAGCCAACGCTGCCGGCATCGGGCCACAATCAAGCCAGCACAGATTATACAATTAACCGGTACTGGCCCGAGTCCGGGTGCCGAAACTGAGCCAACGCTGCCGGCATCGGGCCACAATCAAGCCAGCACAGATTATACAATTAACCGGTACTGGCCCGAGTCCGGGTGCCGAAACTGAGCCGACACTGCCGGCATCGGGCCACAATCAGGCCAGCACAGATTATACAATTAACCGGTACTGGCCCGAGTCCAGGTGCCGAAACTGAGCCAACGCTGCCGGCATCGGGCCACAATCAAGCCAGCACAGATTATACAATTAACCGGTACTGGCCCGAGTCCAGGTGCCGAAACTGAGCCAACGCTGCCGGCATCGGGCCACAATCAGGCCAGCACAGATTATACAATTAACCGGTACTGGCCCGAGTCCGGGTGCCGAAACTGAGCCGACACTGCCGATATTTAATTACAATAACAGTTATCTATCATTTATCTATCCAGTTTCAAAAGTTAAACTTCAGAATGGAAGCTTTTTTACAGGCTTTAAGTGTCACGCTTTTGTACTGTAGGTGTTGTGTTTTACCATGATTGGCTTGTAACTATTTGTGACAGTCACAAGTCATCTTTGCAGGTACAAGACTTCAACTCATATTTTAGGTGAGCTCAAACAACCCTCCACTTTCAAGAGATTCTTGTAGTAACACTAAACATTTTACAGAAGCGGACTATATGCTTAAAATTAGTTTATATTGGCCATAAGAATTGTGAAAATATGTCAAGCTTACAAGGTTTGGCCCTTTTACCCTCTCTTTTTTCTTGGCACCTTGCAGTATTACTCCATGCCAAACCCATGACATCCATGTGTTCTTTTCCCCCAAGTGAAAATGACACCATGTAAATATAAGAAATATGAGAATTTATTTCAGTGCATTGTGGAAAAGTGACAAGAACAAAATGCAAGTGCAAATGTAAATTTTTTTTAATAAAAATAAATAAATAAATAATTATGATAATTAAAAATGCTTTGAAATCTCTGGGCTGCAAGCAAGTCCTAATAGAGGTATTCCTGCAGAATGGCAGAAAGAGAGATAAAGAGGGGACACACAATGGCAGAAGGTTAGTCAGTCAAAGAGATCTCAATGGTAAATAGTAACAAGATTTGGAACATACCTTAGGAAGAATTAGTTTGTTTTAGGGCCCTCTCTCTTCTTCCTCCATCCCTATCAGATGCCAGTTGCAGCCATCTTTTAATACATTTGTCAATTTCTCCATCCAGAGCACTGGCAGTATTTCCATTTCTAGTAAGTTTCTAGTAAGTGCATAGTTAGTAAGAATGCTGACATCATCCATAGCAACAAGGTCAACCCCGCCCTTACTCTTAACTTAAGACTTCTCTCTATTCATTAGTAAAAGTTTGTCTTAGCAGCTTTGTGAATAGGTTTTAAGAGAAAACTTTTGATACATTTTTTTACTGCTATTTAGGAGAATTCTTAGTGGTAAGATAAAATGTTTTGTGAATATGGGTCCTGATGCATAAGGCACACGAAACTGGAAACACTTTGAGAGGTTCAAAGTCGTGAACTGATTTGAATTCTACAGGATTTCTGGGAGATGAGTGTGTTGTGTTATTTAATGGTCCTCCTAGAAACAAAGCTGTTCTTCTGATGCAAAACCCTTTCAATAGAAGAAGAATGCCATCTTGTTTTACAGCTGTGTCAATGTTTGTGCGTCACATTGTTAGGAACATCAGCTTTACATTTTCACATTTCTAAACAAAAAGTGAGATTGGTTGCTTTGCATGTCAGTCAAATGGCTTCTTGGGCCAATGAAAGCTGCTATTGAGTCCAGACCTTCTGCCGTCAGTCATTACGTGAGACTAAGTTGGAGCT
>NW_015505867.1:464960-465809 GCF_001515645.1 Sinocyclocheilus grahami
ATATATAAATATTTAATTACAATAACAGTTATCTATCATTTATCTATCCAGTTTCAAAAGTTAAACTTCAGAATGGAAGCTTTTTTACAGGCTTTAAGTGTCACACTTTTGTACTGTAGGTGTGTTTTACCATGATTGGCTTGTAACTATTTGTGACAGTCACAAGTCATCTTTGCAGGTACAAGACTTCAACTCATATTTTAGGTGAGCTCAAACAACCCTCCACTTTCAAGAGATTCTTGTAGTAACACTAAACATTTTACAGAAGCGGACTATATGCTTAAAATTAGTTTATATTGGCCATAAGAATTGTGAAAATATGTCAAGCTTACAAGGTTTGGCCCTTTTACCCTCTCTTTTTTCTTGGCACCTTGCAGTATTACTCCATGCCAAACCCATGACATCCATGTGTTCTTTTCCCCCAAGTGAAAATGACACCATGTAAATATAAGAAATATGAGAATTTATTTCAGTGCATTGTGGAAAAGTGACAAGAACAAAATGCAAGTGCAAATGTAAAAAAAAAATAATAATAATGATAATTAAAAATGCTTTGAACTCTCAGGGCCGCAAGCAAGTCCTAATAGAGGTATTCCTGCAGAGTGGCAGAAAGAGAGATAAAGAGGGGACACACAATGGCAGAAGGTTAGTCAGTCAAAGAGATCTCAATGGTAAATAGTAACAAGATTTGGAACATACCTTAGGAAGAATTAGTTTGTTTTAGGGCCCTCTCCTCCATCCCTCCATCCCTATCAGATGCCAGTTGCAGCCATCTTTTAATACATTTGTCAATTTCTCCATCCAGAGCACTGGCCATTTCTAGATTTCTTCTGACAGATTCTTAAAAAA
>NW_015505867.1:465859-470389 GCF_001515645.1 Sinocyclocheilus grahami
AAATGTTTTGTGAATATGGGTCCTGATGCATAAGGCACACGAAACTGGAAACACTTTGAGAGGTTCAAAGTCGTGAACTGATTTGAATTCTACAGGATTTCTGGGAGATGTGTGTGTTGTGTTATTTAATGGTCCTCCTAGAAAAAAAGCTGTTCTTCTGATGCAAAACCCTTTTAATAGAAGAAGAATGCCATCTTGTTTTACAGCTGTGTCAATGTTTGTGCGTCACATTTAATAAAAGTAGTGATTTATGACTATACGATAATATCTGAAAATGCACAAAAAAAGCATATTACGTCACAAAACAACATTTTCACAATTGAAAATAATTATAATTTAACTTTTTTTTGTTATATAAAAAGCGCAATAATAATAATAATAATAATTATTATTATTATTATAGTTATTATCGCACACGGGTAGGCTACACAGGCTTATGAATCTGTCTCTCACTCGTGAAGTTCAAACAGCCAAATCTGTGAGAGAGCGCTGCCTCAGAGTAAAAATATTATTAATAGTAATTGGAAAATTATTTTGTTTGTTAACGTTACCTTCCTTTACCAACATGAATCTAAAACGAAATGGGTTCTCAATTCTAGTAGATTTCTGCTCCATATATTGCTGACAAATGGAGTCAGATGTAGTTTAACGGTTTTAACGGTAATTCTCGGTGCGAGTGTACCGTACGGGGAGGAAAACAGGCAGGAAACCCATTGTTTATGTGAACAGTAGAACTAGACGTGGTATTTTTAAAAGACAATCCGTGATTTTTATACTTATGTATACAAAAATACTTTACCTCAGGAAAACTGTCAGTCCGGCGATGACCTCTCTCATTCAAAAGGGAGTCCGGCTGTGCGCGCGATGGGCAAGTACCCCGGCTTAAATACCCTCTGGTTCTTTCGCGGGCTTTGCACGTGAGGTGTAAAATAAACGTTTATTTATTTATTTATTAATTGAATAAATTATTTATTTATTATCATCTAAGGTGATGAAATTATACCTTACGTTATTTCCCTGGCAAAAAATAAATAAATAAATAAAATACTGTGTATTTTTTTAGCTAATAAAATTATTTTATAATTATTATTAACACAATAAATATTATTAGTAATAATATTTTCACTGAATTATTTTATAACCAGAAGATGGCAACAGAGGGGTTTATATTTTGGTTTATATTTTGGAATTTGTATTTATATTATATTTTATTATAAAATAAATATGAATACAACATCAGCATATGAATAATATGAATACAAATTATGCCACATTATGAATACAAACCTGAAAATGGTGTTAAAAAGAGAAGAGCATTTTGCCTCTGTTACAACCTGAAACATTCCACTTTTTAGGGTGTAGACCATGGTGTAGATATACAAAGTGTACAAAAAAAAAATCACAGTCAGAAATATCATGCCATTATAGATGAAGGGAACTTTTTTTAATATATAACAATGACAACAACAACAACAACAACAACAATAATAATAATGATTCTAATAATTAGGCTTCTATTTTTGTTGTAGTTGTTGTTGTGGCATGTTTTGCTGTAACTAAAGATCACTGGAGGTGAGTTGAAGTGAACCCATGCATGTGCAGATTCATTTAACAAAAACTTAAACTAATTCAAAACAAACAAAGACTAGGCTTAACAACTTGACTAGACTTGATCATGACAATAAAATAACATATAAGCCCATATATATTTTATTGCAGCCCAATAGTATAGACAGCTTTTAATTTGTTTGTTATTATTATTATTATTAATAATAATTATGCCACTTTATGATTACAAATCTGAAAATGCATGGTGTTAAAAAGAGAATACTTCGTGTAAACATTTTGTTACCTCTGTTATAACCTGATACATTGTACTTTTTGGGGTGTAGATATACAAACGTACCAAAAAAAAAATAATCACAGTCACAAATAGCATGCTATTATATTATAGAATTATATTATAGAACCAGTGAATTGAAAATATAATCAATTGAAATAACATAACAGCTATTAACCCTTTAAGCCCTGAGGTCATTTTGCCTCACTAAAGTTGATGTCTTTTTTTGAGTGACATACAAAAAAAATTTGACTCATAACTCGAAGACTGTAGCAAGGAGAGTCAAAAGGTTGGTATCGTTTGATAGGAAACTTTCTGTACTTTCAGAGGAAAAATTGTTCATTTGGACATTCTCCTGCTGAGAAATAGCTGATAAAAATGTAAGTGCTCAAGAGAAAATTTTCATATCTGTCTTATTTGACATTCAATATCTCAGGACATAAATAAGGTAGGAGAAAAATAATTTTTTGATGATGTTCCCAAGCATGTTAGCTTTTTCTGTTTCAAATGTTGTGGTGATAGCATAATGTATCCAAAAGTTACAGTATTTTGTAACAAAATAGACCTTTTTGTTTAGTTCTTGACTCTTTGAAGAAATTTTAAAAACTGTTGTTTTTTGAGTGCCATACACAAAAATAATGACTCATAACTCCAAGACCATAGCAAGGAGAGTTACAAGGTAGGCATCGTTTGATATAAATCTTTCTATATTTTTAGGGGAAAAAATATTTGCATTTGAATATTCTCATGTTGAAAAATAGGAGATAAAATATAAGAAAAATGTATGTGGCCTAGGGAAATTTTTCATATTTTTGTTTGACGTTCAATATCTCATCAAAGAAATAAGGTATGAGAAAATTTCTATTTGGTGATGTTCCCCAACATTTGTGCTGTATGTTGTATTAATTATGTGGTGATATCATGAAGTAATCAAAAGTTACAGCATTTGGAACCAAGGTAGCACTTATCTTAGCCCTTTACAGTTTTGAATTTGTTGTTTTGAATTTGAAGTAATGTCTGACTTAAATTGAGTCAAAGCCTCAAACAATTATACTTGTTTTATTCTGCTGAGACCTTTCAAATGACACATGACACATAACTATCTGAGCTGTATGGTGTTATTAGAGTACATGGAACATTTTTTTTTTAAATAAATTATGAAAGCATTTTTTTTTTCTATTTATCCGCAAATAACTCAGCACTATTTAGGAGTTGATCAAAGTGGCTACATGCATTGTAAAGGTCAGGCTCCCAGCGTTCAAATGACACCTATTTTGTGTTGATCAACGCAGATATTTTGAAAATTATGATTAATATTATTTTTCTTATTTACACACGAAAGAAGCAATGGATTGTTTGGTTTTGGTTTTGGTTTTGGACTAATTTCAATCGTGAGAATCTGCTGTAAATAATGGTATGCCATTTGGAGTTGTATGTGCTATAATTCGATGACCAATATCTTTAGATCTAAAAGACATTATGAAATGTTTTGGGCTCATTTTAATCAGGATAATTTTTTTGAAAATAAAGTTATGAGTGAAAACGTAACGTATTTTTTCTTAATTTAATGGTTTCATGTGTGTGATAGCATTATAAGTGATATATTTAGATCAAATGAACGAATTATGATGAATTTGGTCTCCTTTTAATCGGGAGAATGTTCTGAACATAATGCTGTGCGGTTTTTCAAGATCTATGCATGTTTCGTGAAGTTACCAGCTAAAACATCAGAATACTGCAACCTCTTTTTTTTGCTAAGCTAAATGACCTAATACTTTTTCATGTGTTACAGCATTATGAACGAAATCTTACGATCTGATCGACCGATTATGGCAAATTTGGGCTTTTTTTAATCGAGAGAATTTTATGAAAATAATGGCGTGTCATTTTCTATGATACATGCATGTTTCATGAAGTTACGAGCGAAATCGCCACATGACAGCTACCTTAGATTTTTTTGCTAAGCTACATGCTGCCTGTGCAGTTTTATGTGTGTTATAAATTCATGAGGAATATCTTTAGATATAAATGGCTGATTATAATGATTTTGGACTCTTTTTAATCAGGAGAATCTGCTCTAAATAATGTTTTTTCACCATCGGAGCTTGTTTTATGAAGTTACAAGCAAAATGGTGAGATCAATATATTCTTTTCATATGGGTCTGGGGTTGACTTCTTGTACAAAAACTCACTCCAGTTTATCCAAAGCCCCAAACAATTATACTTGGTGTATTCTACTCGATGAGACCTTTAAAATGACATATGACACATCTGAGCTGTATGATGTTTTTTTTACATATTACAGTATACATGGCACAAAAAAAACATATTTTGTAAATTATGATTTTCTTTTCCGTCATTTATCAGCAAATAACTCGGCACTACTTTGGAGTTAATCAAGGTGGCTACATGCATTGTAAATCTCAGATTCTAAGCTTTCAAATGATATCCATTTTTTGTTGATCAAGGCAGTGGTTTGAAAAATATGATTAGTAATATTTTTGCGGTACACTTCGGTTTAGAGGAACTGCTCAGCGATCGTTAGGAGCTGATACAAATAATTACATTCATTAAAAAGCTGAGATTCTAAGCTTTAAAATGATACCTATTTTGTGTTATTCCATTCAGGGGTTGATTAGTAATTTGATTATGATTTTTTTTTGTGCGGGGGTGTCCTGCCGGAGTGTGTG
>NW_015505867.1:475034-482472 GCF_001515645.1 Sinocyclocheilus grahami
GCAACCATTAGTGGGCCAGAGCCGGCTCCCTTCGGGCGAGCCGCTGCCGACACCCAGCCGAGTGAGCCGACACTCAGCCGCAACCGGCCCGATTCCGCTCACTACCTGTCAGTTTTGTGTTCTGCACGCGACTCGAATGCTCCGCTCTCCACCCAAATATAAAATCTGCTGTCGGTTAATGAAGATTTGACGGATGAGCTTGCGGCTCAATTCGACTTGTCGTGTCAGAAAGTGACAATACTTTCAGTTTCATGGACGTCGCCATCTTCGATATAACTTTGGTCACTGTCGCTATGGTTACTGCAGAATACAGGCTTGACTCCCGTTGCACGTTCATACAGACAGTATTCGAGAAGCTACTGTAAGTTGCTGTGTGTACGGGACATTTCGAGACTCACAAGTAAAAGTAAGTAAATGCGGTTAATCCCCAAAACGGACAGTGTGAACTTAGTCAGACTGTTATTCTGTTTCCACCGTAACGGCGCTGGCGCTTGTTCTCGTACCCGAGCTGGAATCGTGTTCGGCGGGAAACTGCTAAACGGATCCGTTAACCGCCGCCCTGCGTTTAACTCTAGCCGAAACACGCTGTGACTGCCTACATAACCTGCCCATAAACAGTAGGCTAAACCGCTCTGAGGACATACTGTATTTTAACATCCAAAGTATTTATATTCTGTATCTTTATAAATAAAATTGTTTATTTTATGCAAAGCATCAGGCTTTTCCATCACTCGAAAAGACCGACGTGACACTCCTTTAACTGTTAGGTGATTCACACCGCACGCCTGTATGATGTTTTGCATAAAATTGAACGATATACAACTGAACCGGGATCTGAGTGACACAAAAACTAAACATTGGGTTGTAATGTCTGACCCGGGATCTGAGTGACACAAAAACCAAACATTGGGTTGTAATGTCTGACCCAGCATCTGAGTGACACAAAAACCAAACATTGGGTTGTAATGTCTGACCCAGCATCTGAGTGACACAAAAACCAAACATTGGGTTGTAATGTCTGACCCAGCATCTGAGTGACACAAAAACCAAACATTGGGTTGTAATGTCTGACCCAGCATCTGAGTGACACAAAAACCAAACATTGGGTTGTAATGTCTGACCCAGCATCTGAGTGACACAAAAACCAAACATTGGGTTGTAATGTCTGACCCAGCATCTGAGTGACACAAAAACCAAACATTGGGTTGTAATGTCTGACCCAGCATCTGAGTGACACAAAAACCAAACATTGGGTTGTAATGTCTGACCCAGCATCTGAGTGACACAAAAACCAAACATTGGGTTGTAATGTCTGACCCAGCATCTGAGTGACACAAAAACCAAACATTGGGTTGTAATGTCTGACCCAGCATCTGAGTGACACAAAAACCAAACATTGGGTTGTAATGTCTGACCCAGCATCTGAGTGACACAAAAACCAAACATTGGGTTGTAATGTCTGACCCAGCATCTGAGTGACACAAAAACCAAACATTGGGTTGTAATGTCTGACCCAGCATCTGAGTGACACAAAAACCAAACATTGGGTTGTAATGTCTGACCCAGCATCTGAGTGACACAAAAACCAAACATTGGGTTGTAATGTCTGACCCAGCATCTGAGTGACACAAAAACCAAACATTGGGTTGTAATGTCTGACCCAGCATCTGAGTGACACAAAAACCAAACATTGGGTTGTAATGTCTGACCCAGCATCTGAGTGACACAAAAACCAAACATTGGGTTGTAATGTCTGACCCAGCATCTGAGTGACACAAAAACCAAACATTGGGTTGTAATGTCTGACCCAGCATCTGAGTGACACAAAAACCAAACATTGGGTTGTAATGTCTGACCCAGCATCTGAGTGACACAAAAACCAAACATTGGGTTGTAATGTCTGACCCAGCATCTGAGTGACACAAAAACCAAACATTGGGTTGTAATGTCTGACCCAGCATCTGAGTGACACAAAAACCAAACATTGGGTTGTAATGTCTGACCCAGCATCTGAGTGACACAAAAACCAAACATTGGGTTGTAATGTCTGACCCAGCATCTGAGTGACACAAAAACCAAACATTGGGTTGTAATGTCTGACCCAGCATCTGAGTGACACAAAAACCAAACATTGGGTTGTAATGTCTGACCCAGCATCTGAGTGACACAAAAACCAAACATTGGGTTGTAATGTCTGACCCAGCATCTGAGTGACACAAAAACCAAACATTGGGTTGTAATGTCTGACCCAGCATCTGAGTGACACAAAAACCAAACATTGGGTTGTAATGTCTGACCCAGCATCTGAGTGACACAAAAACCAAACATTGGGTTGTAATGTCTGACCCAGCATCTGAGTGACACAAAAACCAAACATTGGGTTGTAATGTCTGACCCAGCATCTGAGTGACACAAAAACCAAACATTGGGTTGTAATGTCTGACCCAGCATCTGAGTGACACAAAAACCAAACATTGGGTTGTAATGTCTGACCCAGCATCTGAGTGACACAAAAACCAAACATTGGGTTGTAATGTCTGACCCAGCATCTGAGTGACACAAAAACCAAACATTGGGTTGTAATGTCTGACCCAGCATCTGAGTGACACAAAAACCAAACATTGGGTTGTAATGTCTGACCCAGCATCTGAGTGACACAAAAACCAAACATTGGGTTGTAATGTCTGACCCAGCATCTGAGTGACACAAAAACCAAACATTGGGTTGTAATGTCTGACCCAGCATCTGAGTGACACAAAAACCAAACATTGGGTTGTAATGTCTGACCCAGCATCTGAGTGACACAAAAACCAAACATTGGGTTGTAATGTCTGACCCAGCATCTGAGTGACACAAAAACCAAACATTGGGTTGTAATGTCTGACCCAGCATCTGAGTGACACAAAAACCAAACATTGGGTTGTAATGTCTGACCCAGCATCTGAGTGACACAAAAACCAAACATTGGGTTGTAATGTCTGACCCAGCATCTGAGTGACACAAAAACCAAACATTGGGTTGTAATGTCTGACCCAGCATCTGAGTGACACAAAAACCAAACATTGGGTTGTAATGTCTGACCCAGCATCTGAGTGACACAAAAACCAAACATTGGGTTGTAATGTCTGACCCAGCATCTGAGTGACACAAAAACCAAACATTGGGTTGTAATGTCTGACCCAGCATCTGAGTGACACAAAAACCAAACATTGGGTTGTAATGTCTGACCCAGCATCTGAGTGACACAAAAACCAAACATTGGGTTGTAATGTCTGACCCAGCATCTGAGTGACACAAAAACCAAACATTGGGTTGTAATGTCTGACCCAGCATCTGAGTGACACAAAAACCAAACATTGGGTTGTAATGTCTGACCCAGCATCTGAGTGACACAAAAACCAAACATTGGGTTGTAATGTCTGACCCAGCATCTGAGTGACACAAAAACCAAACATTGGGTTGTAATGTCTGACCCAGCATCTGAGTGACACAAAAACCAAACATTGGGTTGTAATGTCTGACCCAGCATCTGAGTGACACAAAAACCAAACATTGGGTTGTAATGTCTGACCCAGCATCTGAGTGACACAAAAACCAAACATTGGGTTGTAATGTCTGACCCAGCATCTGAGTGACACAAAAACCAAACATTGGGTTGTAATGTCTGACCCAGCATCTGAGTGACACAAAAACCAAACATTGGGTTGTAATGTCTGACCCAGCATCTGAGTGACACAAAAACCAAACATTGGGTTGTAATGTCTGACCCAGCATCTGAGTGACACAAAAACCAAACATTGGGTTGTAATGTCTGACCCAGCATCTGAGTGACACAAAAACCAAACATTGGGTTGTAATGTCTGACCCAGCATCTGAGTGACACAAAAACCAAACATTGGGTTGTAATGTCTGACCCAGCATCTGAGTGACACAAAAACCAAACATTGGGTTGTAATGTCTGACCCAGCATCTGAGTGACACAAAAACCAAACATTGGGTTGTAATGTCTGACCCAGCATCTGAGTGACACAAAAACCAAACATTGGGTTGTAATGTCTGACCCAGCATCTGAGTGACACAAAAACCAAACATTGGGTTGTAATGTCTGACCCAGCATCTGAGTGACACAAAAACCAAACATTGGGTTGTAATGTCTGACCCAGCATCTGAGTGACACAAAAACCAAACATTGGGTTGTAATGTCTGACCCAGCATCTGAGTGACACAAAAACCAAACATTGGGTTGTAATGTCTGACCCAGCATCTGAGTGACACAAAAACCAAACATTGGGTTGTAATGTCTGACCCAGCATCTGAGTGACACAAAAACCAAACATTGGGTTGTAATGTCTGACCCAGCATCTGAGTGACACAAAAACCAAACATTGGGTTGTAATGTCTGACCCAGCATCTGAGTGACACAAAAACCAAACATTGGGTTGTAATGTCTGACCCAGCATCTGAGTGACACAAAAACCAAACATTGGGTTGTAATGTCTGACCCAGCATCTGAGTGACACAAAAACCAAACATTGGGTTGTAATGTCTGACCCAGCATCTGAGTGACACAAAAACCAAACATTGGGTTGTAATGTCTGACCCAGCATCTGAGTGACACAAAAACCAAACATTGGGTTGTAATGTCTGACCCAGCATCTGAGTGACACAAAAACCAAACATTGGGTTGTAATGTCTGACCCAGCATCTGAGTGACACAAAAACCAAACATTGGGTTGTAATGTCTGACCCAGCATCTGAGTGACACAAAAACCAAACATTGGGTTGTAATGTCTGACCCAGCATCTGAGTGACACAAAAACCAAACATTGGGTTGTAATGTCTGACCCAGCATCTGAGTGACACAAAAACCAAACATTGGGTTGTAATGTCTGACCCAGCATCTGAGTGACACAAAAACCAAACATTGGGTTGTAATGTCTGACCCAGCATCTGAGTGACACAAAAACCAAACATTGGGTTGTAATGTCTGACCCAGCATCTGAGTGACACAAAAACCAAACATTGGGTTGTAATGTCTGACCCAGCATCTGAGTGACACAAAAACCAAACATTGGGTTGTAATGTCTGACCCAGCATCTGAGTGACACAAAAACCAAACATTGGGTTGTAATGTCTGACCCAGCATCTGAGTGACACAAAAACCAAACATTGGGTTGTAATGTCTGACCCAGCATCTGAGTGACACAAAAACCAAACATTGGGTTGTAATGTCTGACCCAGCATCTGAGTGACACAAAAACCAAACATTGGGTTGTAATGTCTGACCCAGCATCTGAGTGACACAAAAACCAAACATTGGGTTGTAATGTCTGACCCAGCATCTGAGTGACACAAAAACCAAACATTGGGTTGTAATGTCTGACCCAGCATCTGAGTGACACAAAAACCAAACATTGGGTTGTAATGTCTGACCCAGCATCTGAGTGACACAAAAACCAAACATTGGGTTGTAATGTCTGACCCAGCATCTGAGTGACACAAAAACCAAACATTGGGTCGTAATGTCTGACCCGGGATCTGAGTGACACAAAAACCAAGCATTGGGTTGTAAAGTCTGACCCGGGATCTGAGTGACTCAAAAACCAAACATTGGGTCGCAATGTCTGACCCAGGATCTGAGTAACACAAAAACTACCCAAACATTGGGTTGTTATGTCTGACCCAGGAGCCGGGTGACAAACTACCCAAACACTGAAAGAATAACCCAAAAGGTTCAACCCAGCATTTGGGTTTAAAAAAAAAAGAAGGATTTTTTTAGAGTGTAATCCCTGTTTCAAAACTCAAGATAATTGTAATATGTAATGAGAACATGTGGTTTATTCTGGAACATAACAGAACATTCAGACCGAACAGTTCAGTCATTTGCAAACAATGCAAGATAGGCTACTTGTTTCAAATTACCCTTGTTGCTGAAATAGTTACAGTAACACAGGCTACAGATGATGCATTTGAAAGTGCACATTTTCTAACTTACGTAATTGACATAAAATGTAATAATTTGTTTGTAATAGTATCTATTCAGTGACCCGCTCTTCACCCAAAACCAGCAGGTTCACGACTTCTTCCACCTGTAACGGTATACAGCTCGGTCCCCTCGCCGTATCGTCTCAAATGCATAAGCAATTGCACTTATGATGGGCTTGACAGTCCTTCTAAGTGTGTCTTCCTCAATTTCAAAACAAGCGTGTGTTCAAAAAGCAAAGAAATGCTAATATTTCTTCACTGGCCAACAGAGCGAACCAACCTCATTACGTCATGTGATATTGCAAGATGGCGGCGTTTCTAACATGGTTAACAAACATTAGAATTTTATAAAAAATTTAACTTAGGCTACAAAAATAAGTACAACTAAAAATGTATATAAAATCTGTAGCTACTAAAATGTATCTGAAATACATTGTCTTTTATACACTACTGTAAATAAAAATGGTACAGAAGTTCACTTCTGCCGAGCCTCAGGCCTGTACATACTAAATGGCAGGAGCAGAGGGGATTCTTTAGGGAGGTTCACATGTTGTTCAGGTCTTGGAGCTAGTGTAGTTGACTATGCCATCACTGACATGGACCCATCCTCCTTCAGTGCATTCACTGTCATACAACAAACTCTGCTTTCTGACCATATCCAAATTAACATTTATATTAAAACACATCACACACTTACACAAAACATATTCAAAACCTGTAAAATGTATAAAATCCAGCCAATATATAGATGGGCTTCAGACAGCACAGACAAATTTATTCAAGCCCTCAATTCCGAAGAACTGAAAATCACTAAATTTATTAACAAAAAAATTGAAACAACTAAAGATGGTCTTAATTTGGCTATAGATTAAATAAATTACATATGTAAAAAAGCAGCATGTAAAACTGATTTGAAAAAGAAAGGCAAAAAATATAGTAAAAAAAAATTGTTTGACTCAGACTGCAAAACAATAAGAAAACAACTTAAAAATATATCAAATCTGAAACATAAAGAACCAAACAACACTGACATAAGAACTGGATACTGTTCAAAATTAAAACAATACAAAGATACACTCAGAGCAAAAAAGAAACACCATCTGACTAAAAGTTTACAAGAACATTCAATAAATTATAATCAGTTCTGGGATATGTGGAATATTGTGAGAACAACAAAACCACAAGACTACCAATACAAGATGGAAACATATGGACAAAACGATTTGAAAATTTACATAAAGAAATCCCACCAAAACAACTCAATAACAATTACGATCAGATCAAACAAAGTCTACAAAGTTAGGAAAATACAATCAAAAATAATCAAAACCCACTAGAATTCCCAATTACACATGTAGAATTGACAAATAAAACTCAAAACTGAAACACCTGAGCTTCAGACAGCTGCGCTCAAATGATTCAACCCTGTACTTAGTTCAGGCTGTTTTTCTGA
>NW_015505867.1:482482-484706 GCF_001515645.1 Sinocyclocheilus grahami
GCTCAAATGATTCAACCCTGTACTTAGTTCAGGCTGTTTTTCTGACATGTGCAGCCAAGGACTTATTACCCCAGTTCACAAGAGTGGAGATAAATTGGACCCTAATCATTTCAGAGGCATCTGTGTGAGCAGTAATCTGGGTAAGTTAATTAGCAGTATTTTAAACAATAGAATAGTGAACTTCCTTAACGAACACAGTGTCCTGAGCCCTTGTCAGATTGGCTTTCTTCCAAATCATAAAACTACTGACCACATTTGATTCTATTTGGCATGACGGATTATATTGCAAACGTTTACAAAATGGTAGGAGGTAAAGTTTATGATATTATAAAATCAATGTATTCAAACAACAAATGTGCAATATGAATTGGCAATAAACATACAGAACTCTTCACCCAGAAGAGAGGAGTGCGGCACGGCTGTAGTCTGAGTCCAACACTGTTCAACATTTACAATTGTTGCGTAACATTTTATTCAGGTTTATGAGAATTACAGGATGTATACAAACAATAATCGTGAAATGGTTTAAAATCTTTCAAATCTTTTTTTTTTTTTGCTAGCCAAGGGAGTAAATATTTAATGAAATGACATTTAAGTATACTTGACTTATACTTAGAAAAAGTCTAAATATATTTTAGCTATAATTGTGCTCCTAGAATCCGTGTTTTCATTGTTATACTGTAGATGCGCTAGTACACATCTTCTGTACAGAATTTCCAAAAAACACAAGTGAAGAAGAAACCGAAACAACAGATGCTTCCACATGTAATCTAACACGATCAACAGACATAAAACAGCATCAAAACTATGTAAAGTTGATGTAATGTCGACCAATGAAGAGGTAATAATGATTGTCAAGCTTTGGGGTGTTGATCATCATTCTGATTATCATTCTGAATCCAATTCATAGTCTTTTTTTCAGCTTTTTGTTCAAAATGTTTTTTATTTCTTTATTTTTTATGAAACTTATCCACATTCAAAATGTTTTAGTTTACAAGCAGATACCCTGTTCTTTTGATGTTTTGTATGTTCAGATATTCATGTAACAAAATATATACAAATTAATACCTAAATAGGGACATAGTAGTATACTTAAAGTATGATGTAAAGTTCACTTAAAGAAAACTTATGAGTATACTTGCAGTATAAAACTACTAAACTAGTAGTTTACTGAGACTATACTTCAAAGTGTACTAAAATGCTACTACAAGTATTTCATTAGTAAACTATCAGTATACCTATAAGTTCACTTTTAGTATAGTTGCAGTACAAAGTTGTGTACTTCTGTTATTCTTAAAGTATACTTAAACGTATAATTTTATATACTAGAAAGTGGGCCAATTTAGTCCCAAGGAGTATTGAAATAGTACACTTACAAGTATACTACTAGTACACTGATATTTGTATACTTACTACATAAAATATACTTGAACTTTACTTAAGTATACTTAATAAAATAAACTTGGAAGTATACTACTTTTTGGTAAGAGTAGTCAACACTAAATGGTTAAACAATTCGTTTACTTTTTTAATAAAACCAATGCAATAATTTGCAGCAATTGAACATATTTAAAGAGATCAACATATTTCATAACAGGTAGCTCTATTAACAACACACACATTAATGATGTGAGTCTCCATTCAGGCTCTGTTAACTATTTAAACCTGATCAATAGCGCCGCCTGCTGGGGTTATGAAGATTAACACGTAATATCGAGATGTAATAATGTGGTCTCAAACTCGGACTGTATGAGAGCTCAGTATTTGTCTTGTCTGTTCATTGCCAGTTATTTTAATCAGTGGTATCTTTAGTGTGATATTAAAAAGTATGAAAGTATAAATATGCTGTTATGCAGCATTGCATTTTTATAAAGGCCAAGAGCCTTGTCAATAGCACCCTAATAAGTCATGCACACAGTTTTAGAGCAGCAGAATTGTACACCTTTTTTGCCCATATTTAGCTCAGAAATGAAAATATATTCCTGATTTCTGACCTCTGTTCATTCTTAATGATCAAATTCCTCATTGTCCTGTCAAACTGACCTGCAAAGCTTCTCACATGCTCACATATCAGCCAGCGGGAACAAGAAAGTGTGTGCAAGTTTAACATTAGACTTGTCAAAGAAGGCCTGCATGAGTGGGTAGAGGTTGTTTTGGAAACTTTTCCTCTTCTTGTCAAATCTCCATTCCATCTCCACTGACCATCAATAACCTCATTTGTTTT
>NW_015505867.1:484845-485300 GCF_001515645.1 Sinocyclocheilus grahami
CACATCACGGCTAATTTTGACTTGAACTTCAATTTTCTGATGAACGAATGATGTTGAAAACTTACTGTGACAGGAAATGGTTCTAAAATAAAACGAGTTTCTATTTTTTTCCTTGCTTGGTGGTTTAACAGGATTGTGTTTGCACATTCTGATTTGTGCTCATCTATTGAATTAATTGGTGACTGTGAAATGTGGACAAGCTGGAATAGTTGGTTCAGATCTGTGTCTCTATGGTGAGTTATTGCTGCAGGTGATTTGGATTAGATTCTTTCAGTTATGTTGTCATGGTCCCATAGTGTAAACAGGCTTGCGCAATATCCCAATTTCTACAACAGACAAAAAATGTAATCAATACAGGCTGCAGGCTTTCATGCTAAAAGAAAGGAAAAGAAAAACATTAAAGGGGTCATATGCTACTAAAAAGAACATTATTTGGTGTAATGAAATGTGTTTAT
>NW_015505867.1:485684-559453 GCF_001515645.1 Sinocyclocheilus grahami
ATCTCCATTCCATCTCCACTGACCATCAATAACCTCATTTGTTTTTCCTTTTTGAAGCCTCTTGGCACTGGGCCTCTGCTTGTTATGGGAAATCTGCCGTTGTTGTCAAGAGCCTTCCTCACTCAATCTATAGTATGACCACACATCACGGCTAATTTTGACTTGAACTTCAATTTTCTGATGAACGAATGATGTTGAAAACTTACTGTGCAAAGTAGTTTTGCTTTCACAACGAAACACAGCTTCGTCCACGGTGAAAGCCGATCTGGCGATCCACAGCGCAAAGTTGATGTATTTCCTCAGCAACCAGCACGGATCAGCTCCAGGCATGACGAAGTGGATATCGTCCTCTTTTGGAAGGCCAAACAAAGTAGTTTCGCTTTCACTACGAAGCACACAGCGCCTTCACGACATGGTGATGGCAACAACAATACTACAGCGAGAATAAAAGTTATGCCTTCTTTCTTTGCGTGAACATTTGGGCGGCGTTATGCAAATCTTCCCACATCGTGACGTAGACATGTGGGGGCGTGTTAGAACGAGCCGTTTTTGGTAGGCGTGGCTGACTCTTAACTTTTATAAAGAATATCTCTTTGGATTTGAGACTTTAGTCTGTGCAACTTTGCAGATCTTCTTTATGCACCAAGAGCTTGTAACACTCCAAAGAGAAAGGAAAAATTGAAATCGCATCATATGACCCCTTTAAGGTTAAATTACAGCAGGGGTGTCAAACTCAGTTCCTGGAGGGCTGCAGCCCTGCAGAGTTTTGTTCCAACCCTGCTCCAACATACATACCATGTAGTTTTCAAATAAGCCTGAAGGACTTGATTAGTTGGATCAGGTGTGTTTAATTAGGGTTGAATCTAAACTCTGCAGGGCTCTGGCCCACCAGGAATTGAGTTTGACACCCCTGAATTACAGTGAAAAACAGTGGCTCAAGACTTCTAGATTTCTATTTCAAATAAATTCCTTTTTACCTATCTATTCATCAAAGAATCCTGAAAAAAATGTTTCTAAAAAATATTAAGTAGCACAACTGTTTTCAGCACATTAGAATGATTTCTGAAGAATTATGTGACATTGAAGACTGCTGGAGTAATGACTGCTGAAAATTCCATTTAAATTATACTATTTCACAATATTGCTGGTTTTACTGTATTTTTGATCGGTGGGCATAAGAGACTTCTTTCAAAAACATAAAAAAATCTTACCAACCTCAAACTTTTGAAAGGTAGTGTATACGTTACATATAACCTACATAAAATATAATGATAAAATATTACAATTAAATTATTATTATTATTAATTATCTAGCTATTTAATACTAAATAAATCAAATGACATGGACATTAAATTGAGCATTGACCTTTTGTTTTTTCAGGCTTCCATTAGCCATAGCATTTCATTGCAATTTTATAATCGTTTCATGAATTCACTGCCACAGTGTTGGTAAAAGCCCTACAGTACTTCACCCCCAGAAAGGCCCCTACAACTGTGGCAGGAGACATGCCTGGAAAGCTGTGAGGCGAATGTGAGGTCCTGCTCCAACAAAAAACATTACAAGTGCTCCTGTCTGTTTAACAGCATCATTTCCACACAGTGCATGAGCTGAGCAGATCTCCGCATGCTCACACAGACCTGTATCTTCTGTGAGTGACTCATGAAGGCTTCTGCGTCGTTCAGTCCCCATCACTACCACCAAGAGGAAATTCATTAGAAGATCATTCATATTGAGAATGAGATTATTATCCAGAGGCACACAGAGCCAAGATAACACTTTCCTTTCTTGAATGACTGTTTTTCAGCCTTCTCTGAAGTGAAAAGTTTCAGTCAGGCTGCTATTTCTGTTGATTACATGGTTACTCCAGTAGGCTACGACAAACAACTGTCTTTATTTGTGAATCATTGAATCATGTAACCAGGAACCGACTTGTTGAAGAATGTAATAAATTGCATTTCATTATGCTAGGTCTCAATATGTTAATGGGGTCTCTGTGTGCAAAAGAGAGAAATGCGCACACACACACACACGCACGCACGCACGCACACACGCACACACACATTTGTTTTTGTGAATTGTGGGGACATTCCATAGGAGTAATGGTTTTATACTGTACAAACTGTATTTACTATTGCCCTACACCAACCCTAAACCTAAACCTACCCCTTAAAGGAAACTTTGTGCATTTATACTTTCTCAAAAAAAAACTCATTCTGTATGATTTATAAGCCTTTTGAAATATGGGGCAATGTCCTCATAAATCACCTTCTCCTTGTAATACCTATGTCATACCCATGTCATTATACTAATTTGTGTCCTCATATGTCACAAAACCGCGAGTGCACACACACACACACACACACACACACATTCAATTTTAAATTGTTCATAGAATACTAAAATGTTGATTTGTTACTTCTTAATATACATGCATGTTTGGAGTAAATTCAGATACTCTAAGACTTTTACTCAAGTTGTTTTGGAATTGGTGACTTGTAACGTGTAGTGGAGTCATTTTCACTGTAAGGTATCTGTTCTTTTACTCAAGTATGGTTTTTAGGTTCTCTTTACACCTCTGATTGAATTGAATTACAGCACTTTATGAGAGCGGTTTGGTTTCAGTGGTAAAGGTCATTGGCGGAGCACTGTAAGTTACACAATATTAACTTATTGTTTATTGAATTGTTGTATGAAAGCAATATCGCTTAAAATCATGATTTTAGTTTAGCCAACGTGGTTTAGCAAATAATTCACAAACACAATTAAATGCTAAATTGGAAGACATGTTGTGTTATCTTTTGTTTTCAACTCTATAAAAAAAAGTTTATGTGCACTTGTTCTTTTTTTAAATAGTTGATGAAGAGTCTTTAAATGCAGACAAAACTTTGCTCCACCTGCTGAGTAAAATTTGACAGCAATGAATATAGAATTGCCCATCAGTAGAGTTGATTATGGTACTGAACGAGATGCTTCAGCTTTAATTAGATTTATAAGTCTTTATGACTTGCTGAATATCTGCAGAAGAACATGCCAAAATGAGAACATATCCATTTTTTTCTAGACAAATGTTTTCAGTTAGAGTTGTCCTTTTTAATTTTAAAGCTTGTATTTTAAAAGTTTAAATATTTCATTAAAAAGTATAAAATGTTTAAGTGTGTTATTTTAAGGGTTCGTTCTAACAGCTCTCTTAACTCTAAATTAAGAAAGTCTAAATGCCTAGCCAGTAATTCATGATCACTTGTTCCAGTAATGTTTTGTAATTGAGTTCTTTCTTTAAAATAAAAATGGTTTTGTATGCACCAATGCATTTTTATTTTATTTTTTTGTTTGTTTTATTTGAACAATTCTCAGGTGACTTAAAATGACATTTCACTCCTCCAAGATAAAAATTCTGTTATCATTTACTCACCCTTATGTAATTCTAAACTCAAATGTCAAGGGTGTTCAAACCTGTTTCGATAGAGCCACTGTCCTTCAGAGTTTAGCTCTGCAGGACTTTGGCCCTTTTATATGGACAAAACCACAATTTTGTGAAAAGACAATTTTGTTTTGTTTAATGTTACAAAAAACAAACAAATATGACAGTCTAGCCTAGAATAAAAAGGAGCCAAAAGTGTGTTAAAAAGAACCAGTACTCAAAAGTTTACTGTGATTGGCAGCATGCAATCTATCATTCACTGCTGTACATGGCTACAGTGTTCACACACACAATTCCCTGAAATCGAAACATTGCTGTGGCTTTGTCTGTCAGCATGATTTGTATGCTGGAATGTTGTAAAGACACAGATTTTCACTGCCAAGAACATGCAGTGGTTTTTCAGCCTCAGGCCAAGGTCAGTCAAACTCATCATTATGTTTTCAAGCTCCTCAAACAAGAGCGTTAAGGAATGTGTGCGCAAAAGTCAGAATCAGTTGGTGTTCAGCCCTCTTTAAAGCTAGAGTACTGGACAAACTCCAAGAGCGAGACAAACCTTCACTGCAAGACCGTCCCTGCCAACATCCTTCAATCTATTGGTTTCTGTCCTTCTCATTTCCAATGACGGCTGTGCCACTGTGTGAGGGATTGTGGGGATTTCAGTGTGATCTCAGTTCACTTATGGTCAGAGAGAACAAGTGAAATGCATATTAACACTTGTAGTCTATTAAGACAAAAAAGTCAAGTCAAATTTATTTGCATAGCACCTTTCACAATACACATTTTTTTCAAAGCAGCTTTACAAATCATGATGTTAATGTTAATAATATAGTAATATCTCCAAGCTTCATTGCCATATTTATCAGATTAGAGTTGGGTGATAATATAGTTTACATTTTGCGATGATACAAGCAAACTAGCTCCTGAAATATGCTATATAGTATATATCACCCTATGCATACTGTATGAATGTGGATAAAGTTGGACATAATTATATCCATCTTTATATATACAGCTAGATGATAGTTACATTTTGCAATGAAATAAGTCAAGCAGTTGGGATTTGCTTTATAGGATATATCGTTTTAGGTTAGTATCCAACTTCATATATAATGTGCAATGATACATTTGACATATCATTTTGGACACATTTACTCTACTGCTAATTTATTTTTAAGAATAATTGAGTAATTGTAAATGCATTAGTAAAGGTTAAATATTTTATGATGAATAATTGAATACATAAGTCACTTTGTTTATTAGACCATTTTCCCCCTCAGCCCTTCACCTGCCACTTTAAATAAATAATGCACAACTCCTTTAAGCACTGGACACTTTTTCCTGTTTCTTTCAGAACTTTTGACAGACCTGTCCAAACCTGTTCAGAAGAGAAGTTGACAGGGAATAAACAAGCATATTGGTCCTGTCAAACCTGTGGAGTCTGTCTACCCCAAAATACAGATAAACATGTACACAAACACACAAGTCCAATACGCAAATACACCAACATTTATTGGCAGAGAAACACAGATGCATCTACATTCTCCTGCTGGGAATGTCAATGTTTAATAAAGGCTGAGGTGTTTTAGATGTACTCGGCCTGCTGAAAGAGCCGGCCAGAACGCCACATAATACGAGGCACTGAGAGGAGCTATTTGATTCTGAAAAGCCGTAGAAGGTGGTCGTTTATCTAAGGAGATAATGGTTGGGTAGAGACATGACGTAAGGAAAAACAGCTTTGGTTTCAATTTGAGTCTTTTGCGTCTTTCCTATGAATGCCATAATAAATCATGGAAATGACATCCCATTAGCCTCACTCCAGGCTTCCACCCTCCCCGGCCTCCCTCCACCTTCAGCTGCTTCTTCATATGGCGAGCGAGGTATGAAATATCACTGTGCAGTGAGAAAGAGAGAGAGAAGAAAAGCACTATGAAAGCAGAAAAAAGTGGCTTTGAGAGTCTAAATGAAAAGGTTATCAGAAGACTGAAAGAGGCTGTTAAAAGAGTCAGAGACCTAGACAGTAAGAGTAACCGGAGGGCAGAGTGAAAAGAAGGGAAGAGGAGTAGCTGTGTGCTTTTGATGATGAACTGACGTCACAGCCAGTGCTCAGAGAGCAGCTTCAGGCAGAGAGGAAAAACATGTGCTTGGCTTTTCACCTTTTCACTTTTAGATTCCAAAAGTGCCTGTTTTTGTGTCTGTAAGCGTTTTCAGCTATATGAGGACTATATGGGGTTAGTCAGCTGCTTAGATTTGGAAATCAGAAAAGTGTACCAAAATGTGCCTGGCAAGCATTTAATTTCTTAATAATAATAATAATAAACTTTATTAAATAGCTCATTGTTTTAGTCCAAGACATTCTGCAAAATATTTTTTTTTCAACATGTTGTTTGGATAATTACTCCTGTTTTAATATAAAAATAAAAACATTAAATCAACAATGATAAATTCTCAAAAGAAATGCATATCTTATTAATTTACACAAAACCCAAAACTATGAGATAAAATATGATTTTTCTATGATAAAAACTAGCCTATAGATACAAATGTATTTGAGATGAATAATGAATATATCTAGTCTGCAAAACAACTTTGTATAAATATAATGGCAGGTGTAAGAACAACAACAACAATCAGTTTTATTGTAATAAAACATGCATTGTGATGATGATGATAAATATGATGATTATTATTATATTAGTAGTAGTAGTAGACATAACATTCATAATGCAGATTATGTTTTTATTCTTGTAGAACTGTCAAAACTCAGAAACGAATCATTAAAAACTGATTCTGCAAATTTATTATGACCCTGCATATAAAAATAAGCTGTTATTAGTCATGACCTTGGCATCACTATGCTCTACTAGTTGAGCAGCAGTAACTCATTTGAGGACAAGAACTTAAGGATCCCCACTAAACAAACTTATGAAGGGCTGAATATATCAGTAATGGTACATTTCCCTGCTGTTGTTAATGTATTTGGATGCACCTTGTTTTCCTCAAGGTGTCAGAAACAGTCTGACTCTATATTCTCTGAACCGAAGGACTGCAGTGAAGCGTTTGTGGCTCATTCGACTGAGTAATTGACCCTGTGACTGTGAGAAGACAGAGCATTCTGGGGAAGCGATTAATAACCTTGCACTTCCAACGTGTACTGTTATGGTATTGCAAACGTTTGAGCTCATTTGTGAATCGGCCCGCCCTGAAGGCTAATGTCTTGGCTGGCTTTGTTGACCTCACACTTGATTTCATTGTATAAACGAACAGATCATAATCATAATGAGGCTTATAATCTGTGCCGCATTACTTGCTTGAACTATTACTAACAATAATGCCACTAAATGTCTGTATTTCTTATGTCACTGTGTTTTTCATTACCTCAGATGTGTGAATGAGGTCTGGTCTGGACCAGAGGAGGGCGCCCTAGAATTGGCATGAGGTATGAACTATGAAGCACTTAACCTTTGGAACTCTTGCTAACACTTAGGCTAAAACATGTTCAATATATACGTCAATGTCACCATATTTTCAGCCAAATTTTTGTAATAATGCATAACTACGCTGAAATCTCCTTTATCACATACCATTTGTAAATTTCATGATGGTGCATTGCCTAAAAGCATTATTATCTTGGATATCTGGCTGAGAAAAGGTTTCCAAAGCAGTTGGAAAATAACCCCTTCATCGGGGTGATTATTTGTAATTACGCAGACTGCCATAGCGGCTAACAATGCTTCTTCCATTCAATGAGGGGACTATATTTCATCATTACTGAAATGTGTATGAATCAACACAAAAGCGCTTTTCCTAAGTTGCTGACGCAAATGGATTATTAGGAGTTTTTCTTCTCAGCAGGGAGAGGCTAACTGCATTAGATTGGCATTATTCAGGGAAAACAGCCTCGATGACTTTACAACCTTTACAGTCTCTGTTTCAGTCGATGTTTTTATAGTTTGATAAAAAAGGAAAGATCTACAAGTATGAAAATAAACGGTTTTCTGTCTGCGTCATCGGTGGGCTTCTCGATTACATAAACAAAAGCAGTTTATTGTCAATAAGCAGCCTGTGTAACAGGATGCTGTTCATCAAGTTGTGTTTTCTCATGGAGAGACAGGAGTTCATTCCTCTGAGATATGACACTGTCTCGGGCAGCCGTTTGAATTTTAATAGCTCAGCTTGGGAAGGCCTTAAGTGCACTCACACATGGATGCCATCACAGGTCCCCACAGCAAAACTCAGAAACGAATCATTAAAAACTGATTCTGCACATTTATTATGACCCTGCATATAAAAATAAGCTGTTATTAGTCATGACCTTGGCATCACTATGCTCTACTAGTTGAGCAGCAGTAACTCATTTGAGGACAAGAACTTAAGGATCCCCACTAAACAAACTTATGAAGGGCTGAATATATCAGTAATGGTACATTTCCCTGCTGTTGTTAATGTATTTGGATGCACCTTGTTTTCCTCAAGGTGTCAGAAGCAGTCTGACTCTATATTCTCTGAACCGAAGGACTGCAGTGAAGCGTTTGTGGCTCATTCGACTGAGTAATTGACCCTGTGACTGTGAGAAGACAGAGCATTCTGGGGAAGCGATTAATAACCTTGCACTTCCAACGTGTACTGTTATGGTATTGCAAACGTTTGAGCTCATTTGTGAATCGGCCCGCCCTGAAGGCTAATGTCTTGGCTGGCTTTGTTGACCTCACACTTGATTTCATTGTATAAACGAACAGATCATAATCATAATGAGGCTTATAATCTGTGCCGCATTACTTGCTTGAACTATTACTAACAATAATGCCACTAAATGTCTGTATTTCTTATGTCACTGTGTTTTTCATTACCTCAGATGTGTGAATGAGGTCTGGTCTGGACCAGAGGAGGGCGCCCTAGAATTGGCATGAGGTATGAACTATGAAGCACTTAACCTTTGGAACTCTTGCTAACACTTAGGCTAAAACATGTTCAATATATACGTCAATGTCACCATATTTTCAGCCAAATTTTTGTAATAATGCATAACTACGCTGAAATCTCCTTTATCACATACCATTTGTAAATTTCATGATGGTGCATTGCCTAAAAGCATTATTATCTTGGATATCTGGCTGAGAAAAGGTTTCCAAAGCAGTTGGAAAATAACCCCTTCATCGGGGTGATTATTTGTAATTACGCAGACTGCCATAGCGGCTAACAATGCTTCTTCCATTCAATGAGGGGACTATATTTCATCATTACTGAAATGTGTATGAATCAACACAAAAGCGCTTTTCCTAAGTTGCTGACGCAAATGGATTATTAGGAGTTTTTCTTCTCAGCAGGGAGAGGCTAACTGCATTAGATTGGCATTATTCAGGGAAAACAGCCTCGATGACTTTACAACCTTTACAGTCTCTGTTTCAGTCGATGTTTTTATAGTTTGATAAAAAAGGAAAGATCTACAAGTATGAAAATAAACGGTTTTCTGTCTGCGTCATCGGTGGGCTTCTCGATTACATAAACAAAAGCAGTTTATTGTCAATAAGCAGCCTGTGTAACAGGATGCTGTTCATCAAGTTGTGTTTTCTCATGGAGAGACAGGAGTTCATTCCTCTGAGATATGACACTGTCTCGGGCAGCCGTTTGAATTTTAATAGCTCAGCTTGGGAAGGCCTTAAGTGCACTCACACATGGATGCCATCACAGGTCCCCACAGTGCTTTGCTGCAGGCGGCACAAACAGAGGTGACAGCCAGTGCAAAAGAGGCAGAATAAAAATCCTGGGCTCAGCAACAGACAGCGAACACTATCATGTTTGTGTGACCCAAAATCATTGGAGGCAATGAGGTCGTTTCCCTTCCACTGGTTACACAGTTGTTTATGTCTTATGTAAACATTCTGGACTATACATTTGACACACTGCCAAAGTTAGATGAGCGTGATGTGACATATCTTTGGCCAGTTCCTTTTTCCACTGAGGAAGCCATTTGACACATTCAGTGAAGTACAATTACAAATCCTGTCTCCCTTGCTCAAATTTACAAGACACTTCACAGTCAAAATGAAAGAAACATACAAACCTATTGACATTATCTTGTATCATTTTGGACGTTGTAGATTCTGTTCCCTTATGAAGCAAAAACGTATGGGAAAATACTAGAAAATATAAATAATACATTTCCATATTTGGGAAACTAGTGCTTATATTTTTCAGTATATTGCAATATATGCATGGACCATGTATGTCTAAATACTGATACAGATAAAAATATATATAGCAAGGAAGGCAAAAACTGCACTATATGTTTACATGCAATAGTTTTTTTTGTAATAATTTTATTGAAATGCTGAATTAATTAGTGTGTGTGTGTGTGTGTGTATATATATATATAGTGGGTGTAGAAAATAATCACCCCCCCCCCTTTAAAATTATCACATTTTGTTGCTTTGCAGCCTGAAATGAAGACAGACACCGTTTTAGTTTTATCCAGCTATATTTACTCAACTTAAAACATCCAACTGAAAGATATAACACCAACATGTCAGAAGAAAAAAATAAATAAAAAACCAGAATCACTGAGATGGAAAAAGGATCACCCCCTTGTGTTAGTATTTTGATGAACCACCTTTTGCTTTAATTACAGCCTTTAGTCTGTTGGGATTTGTCTCCGTCTCTACTAACTTTGCACATCTAGACTACAATATTTGCCCACTCTTCTTTGCAGAACTGCTCAAGTTCAGTTCAATTTGATGGTGACTGTTTGTGGACTGCAGACTTCAAGTCAGTCCACAGATTTTCAATGGGGTTTAAGTCTGGGCTCTGACGAGGCCATGCAAGGACATTCACCTTTTTCTCCTTCAATCACTGTGTGGTCAGGTTTGCTGCATGTTTTGGGTCATTGTCATGTTGTCTTCTTCCCATTGACAACTTTCTGGCAGAGGGCAGCAGATTTTCCTCAAGAATTTCCTCAAGGTATTTTGCCCCATCCATTTTTCCTTCTATCCTGACAAGTGCTCCAGTCCCTGCTGCAGAGAAACACCCCATAACCTCCATGCTTTACTGTAGGAATGCTGTTATTTGGATGCTGAGCTGTATTGGATTTTCCCCCGCAGACATATTGTTTGGTGTTGAGGCCAAATAATTCAGATTTTGTTTCATCTGCCTCAGAATCTTCAAGATGTGTTTTGGCAAAGCTCAGTGTTCTTCTAGGCATTGATAAAGCCTTTGAAAAAAATTGTTTTTGTATCCATCTCATGACTTGTGCCTGTCCATATTTTGGAGTAGATTTTGAATATCCAGAATATCTGGAGATATTTTGACAGTGCCTTGCAGTCAAGATGGACAGTTCTGACCACTCGAAGTAGAACAGACACCGTTATTCACACTCGTGCGCTGTGTTGCTGATATAATTTCAGTTCTGTTGCTTTTATATGAAAACAAATATGATGCACAAAACACTGTTGGTGTTATAGGTAACACTTTACTTGAAGGGGTGTGCATAAGACTGACATGACACCTTCATAATCATGACATGACACATGTCATGAATATGAAGGAGGTTTTATGCATGTTTATGACAACTGTCATTAAGTGTCATTTGCTCAGTTATGTCATTTTTAATGCAAATTTGACCTAGCCCTAACCTAACCCTACTTTTACCCCTAACCATAGCCCATAACAAATACATCTCAAACAATGTCATCTTTGCATTAAAAATTACATAACTGAGCGAATGACACTTAGTGACAGTTGTCATAAATATGCATAAAAAAACCTTCATATTCATGACATGTGTCATGTCATGATTATGAATGTGTCATGTCAGTCTTATGCACACCCCTTCAAGTAAAGTGTAACCGTGTTATATCTTTAACTTGGATGTTATAAGTTGCACTGAGTAAATACAGCTGGATAAAACAAAAACTCTGTTTGTCTTCATTTCAGGCTGCAAAGCAAAAAAAAATTATTATTTTAAATGGGGTGATTCTTTTCTATACTACACACACAAAAATATGGTCATATCTGTCATACTATATATTTTTCTCAGGATACTATATTGCACATACATTTTCCCATATAAATGTGAATAAATAGTACATTCAAATATATTTATACACACACAGTACCGTATTTTATCACATGTATAGCATTACAATATATAAGCAAATATAGTGTCACATATTTTTCAATGCAAAAATGGTGCGAATGACACTTAGTGACAGTTGTCATAAATATGCATAAAAAAACCTTCATATTCATGACATGTGTCATGTCATGATTATGAATGTGTCATGTCAGTCTTATGCACACCCCTTCAAGTAAAGTGTAACCGTGTTATATCTTTAACTTGGATGTTATAAGTTGCACTGAGTAAATACAGCTGGATAAAACAAAAACTCTGTTTGTCTTCATTTCAGGCTGCAAAGCAAAAAAAAATTATTATTTTAAATGGGGTGATTCTTTTCTATACTACACACACAAAAATATGGTCATATGGTCATATCTGTCATACTATATATTTTTCTCAGGATACTATATTACACATACATTTTCCCATATAAATGTGAATAAATAGTACATTCAAATATATTTATACACACACAGTACCGTATTTTATCACATGTATAGCATTACAATATATAAGCAAATATAGTGTCACATATTTTTCAATGCAAAAATGGTGCAAAAATTCCCATGTATTATTAAATATACTGTAATATACTAACACAATATAATATTCTGTATATATATTAACTCATTTAATATATTGATTTGTTAATATATAAGAGAACATAGTTATAATGTTAGTTATAATCAGAAAGGAAATATAGGAAAAATTATTTTCTCTAGCATTAAAGAACACATTGGCATTTTTCATAAATATTAAGGTTGTCAGTTTAATGTGTTAATTTAATACAGAAGTGATGCAGTGGCCAGAGACTGACTGTCTATCTGTCTAATGCAGGGAACAGCAGTTTGCTAAATGGATTGCTGTGGAGTGTATACCTTCAATAGGCTTTAGTTCAAAGGTATGGAAATTCAATATATTAACTTCTAAAGCCACCTTTTGTAAAGTCAATTTAATGCATTAGTCTCACAATAATGTAATGAAATCTTTATTTGGGTGCTTTTCCTAACAAATATTGAATTCATATAATTATTTTGTAATTCCTTTTGATTAATTAAAAACAGATAATGTAATAAACTCAATTAAAATGTTAATTCATCTGAATTACGCTAAAGTGGGAGAGAAATCGGTCAAGCGGGGGAGTGTTTTGTCATCACAACATGACACAATGCAGTACTGGTCACGTAGCACTCTCCTGCGTCACCCTCAACTCTGACACGTGACAGGAAACCTGATCTGCACGTCCTCCATGGGAACGGGAAACAGACTGAACGTTAGTTGTACTCTCACACACCTCCCTTACTCCACAGCTCACCATGGGACAGTCAACAAAATGTAAAATCACCTTTCAGCACCAGTAACGTTGCACAATCTACAACAGGCTGCTTTAGTCTACACTTAAATTAAATTATTCATATTCAAGTATTTAATGTGTTACAAAACAAAAGTTACAAAACAATATTTTATCAAGTTTATAAGCTAGTACACAGATGAATCCTGTTTGAGCCACCGGTGTACCCATGGCTACAGGACATCTTCTCAGGGAGAATAGCAAAAATAAATAATGCGTTTTGTTTTTACAACTAGTGATTTTCTTTAAGAATTGCAGTTTTGAATGACCCATGGTCAAGTTTTCACATTCACTTTCAGCTTCATGATAATCCAAGCCAGAGCTACTTTTCCTTATGTACGGATAATGTGATACACAGGCACATGACAATGCATTCCATTTCACACGAAATCTGTCCTGACAGCTGTAAAATATAAATCATTATTATACATTTATCAGCATATATTTGAGTAAAGACATGCTTTGGAAGATGGATTTGTCTTTGCACTCTCTTATTTATAACATGTTGTAATTTTTTTTTTCAATCAAAAAAGGTTCATAGTGTAGCTTTAAGAACATTTGAGAACAATTCTGTACCCTTTACGCTATCATCATCATCATCATCATCATCATCATCACCATCATCAATAGTATTATTAATGGGAGTTGTATTATTGCTATTAATTATTGTCACACAGTTTGAGGAAAAAGGCAAAATAGAGCAGTTTTGGTATTAAAAATGAAAGTAATATGAGAGTGAGGGTGAGAGGTTCTCACTTGCTCCAGTGCTCTCAGGGTCAGCTGTTTGCTGAATGACGCACATCAAGCCCCAGTTAATATTGTACAGGAGGCATTGGCGTCTGACTGAGCATTCCATTACAGGCCTTTCATGCTGAGTTCACTAAGCAGCTGTGCACTGATTTAGCCTGCTTCTCTCTCTCTCTCTCTGTATCTGCCCTAGGATCAAAGTCTGGGTCATTTACCAACATTACAGAGAAAGGACATAATACAGATCAATGGCAATGACACAGAAGAGTTCATTGCACAGCAAAGTTTTAATTGGTCTAATTCTAACAGTTTATTTTGTTCCTGTTTACCAGATACTTGTAATGCACATAGGCAGAGATGGTCAGTATTTTAATTAAATGTATTTAAAATACATTTGTAAAATACAAATGTAATTAAATACTTTGAGAGACAGTATTTTGTATTTGAAATGCTTAAAATACTCAATCAAGCAGGTAGTTTTATTCTCAGATAATACAATATATTTCTTCACTTGTGCTAAAGTACTGCCAAGTGCCAATTATAACCTATCACAGTTTTTGGCTAGATGCAGGTGAATCATGACATCCTTTTGGATCCATAGAACATAAATGAAGATATTTTTCATGAAATCTGAGAGCTTTCTGTCACTCTACAGTCTGCCATGCAACTTACACATTCAAGATCCAGAACGGTAGGGAAAGACATCATCAAATAATCATTAAGTACATCAAGTAATCCAATTTTATGAAGTGACATGAGCATTTTGTTTGCGCAAAAAAACATAATTTACCACTTTATTAATGAAAATATTATCCAAACACATTCGTCGTGGTACTGAACACTGTTGACACACAAATACGTTGTGATTCTCCCATGAACACACAATGCAGATCAATATTATTATAACTAAAGTTGTAAATTATGTTTTTTTGTGAAAACAAAGCACTCGTGTCACTTAATAAAATTGAGGTTAAACTACTGGAGTCACATGGAGCATTTTATTGTCTTCCCTACCGTTCTGGGCTTTGAACATGTAAGTTGCGTTGCTGCGAGGGACAGAAAGCTCTCAGATTTAAAGGACTTTTGTGGAATATTCTCCGTCGTCGTGAGCTTTGTAGAGCACAGTACGTTACAGAATAATCGGCCAAAAAAGTAAAATATTTTGCAGCGCCTCTTTTTGTTTTGTTCCTTTTTTCCCCCTCCACTAATGGATTTACCAGCTGTTCAGCTCCTTTGCCTGGAGCAAGAGCATCGCACCCTCGAGGACCACACGAGGGATTTTTTTAGATCTAGCCTACCATACACACTACTCAGACAGCTGCCTATGTACTTATTACTATGTCGGATTAAACACCTCGATGAAGGCAAAGCTGTTTGGGGATGGTCCTCAAGGGAGCTTGGCCATGTTTGTTCACAGTTCACCAGCGGCACCGCGTAGGAGGATTTCACCAGCCCCACTCCCGATCCAGAGCCCAGCCAGTCGTCACCATCATCCTGCTTCACAGAGCGTATGCCAGAGCCCACCGCAGATGGAGAGTCCACACCTACTGCGATCAACAAGCCTGTTGCCTTTTAGAGCCTTCCAGTCTCCAGATACACTTAGGCGTGAGGATCCCCTGTCTCTGCCTCCAACCTCTGAATCCCGGACTCCACCTCAGCTCTGCGTACAGTCCACGTAAACGGAAGTATGCAATTTTAAATCTGTCAGCTTTGCTCATGGGAACCAGTCGTGTGAGCTGTTAATGCCATGTGATTAATCACTCTGGAGACTATAGTCATGACAATGCTAATTAGCTAATAACAACATAAGAAAGTTCACAGTCCCAAACCCTTCACTACTGACCGTCATAAGCTGTTACATGAAAGGTAGTAGACAGGGAAAACATGAGTTATACTTTAAAAGGAATAGTCCACTTCAGTAAAATTCTGGGATCATTTACTTCATTTCCAGCGTTATCGTTGACATGATTGCAAAGATATTATTTAATATTAGCTGGATGTTGACATCACTGAATTCAATGATGAACTGTCTTTAACTGAAAAATGAGTGTTTACTATTGTCATTTTGCATTATTGACACTATTTTCCTAATTAATGCTGTTCAGTTGCTTTGTCACAATCTGTATTGTTAAAAGCGCTATATAAATAAAGGTGACTTGACTTGACTTGACTTGACTATTTTATTGTTATTTTAAATATCTGGACTCAAAAATAAAATATAAATTAAGAAAAATCGGAATGCAGGATATTGTATCATTCACAAATAGAAAATATATATCACATTCATATTACAATTATAAAATATCCTGCATTCCAATATCTATATATTTATATAGTATTCTGTACATGTAAATTTTTAGTAAAATAACAGATAATCCTGATAATCTAATATATGATAAATGAAAAACATTTTGTTTTGGGGAAAACATGCTTAATATTTACATTATTTTTTATTACATTAAATTTTTTGTAGAATTTCAATTCTAATAGTTTATCTGATATTTACCTTTGATATTTATGAAATGATGAAGCGTGACGAGTATGATGCCTGTTCCTGGTAATTGATGTTTTTCTGTATCAGCAGTGTAGCTATGATTTCAGAGAGATCTGGATATACACACAAATATATTTAAGGGACATTCATCAATCTGAGTCTGTGTGACAGAGGTTTTGGCACGCTGTGAGCAGACGTTTGAGCAGGGCATCCAGTCAGAATGATTGGCATGGACCGCTGGCTTTGGAGCTGAACGTATGAGCATTGAATTCCCAGCACAGATCAATGCGAGCTCTCTAGGCACATAGCCAGCCGCTAGCTTACAGCTGGAGTGATGAGCGCACACATGCTGGAATGTGTTTACATGTGCTCTGTCCTCCACTGTACCTGTGAGAAACTGTCACAGATTACATATTACAGCCAGTTGTGTTTCATGCTAATTGTTATGTTTCTGCTGGTTGCTCAGGTTTCTGAGTTGTTTATGGTCTGGAAATAAATTTCATGCTATTTAAACATGTTGTTCTATCATTGCAAAAATAATAGTTGCTGTTGTACCTCTAGGTAAATAAATCAATAATAATAATTCCACTAAAACAAGATAAACAGTTGAAATGTATGGAGTACTGCAGTATTCTTATACCACAAGAACATAGTTTAATAATTTCTTATATCTATGCTTAAAACAAGGGTGAAAAAAGCCAATGAGAAATGAAAAAATTAAGAAATTTTACAAAACGATTTAAAGAATATTTTCTTGAAAACATGCTTTATTTTGCACATTTGGTCTCATTTTACTTAATGTGTTATTTTATTGTTATTTTATATATTTTACTCTAAATAGACTACATTTAAAATATTAATAAATAAATAGTTTTTGCATTGCAGGATATAGGTGTGTGTATAGCATACATATAAATTTGTAGTTGAATAATCATGCATGTGTAGATAATCCTGATAATCATATATATGATAAATGTCTTCAAAGAAACAATAGGCATTTTGGAGGAAACATGCTTAATATCACTGATTCAATAACACGGATACTTTTCGGAAACTATATGATGTTTTAGATCTTTAATAGCAAAGTAAAATTCCATATAAGCAAATGGAAACCTAGAAAAATGTGGGGAAAAACAATCGAAACACAGAAATAAATTTCAAGAGGTGATTTTTTTTTATTCAAATAAATAGCCACATAAATAAAACTTTATCTCTCATATACTTTCACACAGCCATGTGATCACACATACAGCAAGCAAGCATATCAGTGAAACATAACCAAGAAAAAAAAATCAGACAGAACAGAATCTTTACAGTTCAGCATAAAAACATAGTGTTTCAAAAGTCACTACAGACTCATCTATACCTGCGGTGGAAACAAACACTATTTTCAAAAGCAACTGTCATCATAAAGTGCATAATTGTCAAACAGCAAATGAAATGAAAGTATAAAATGGGATGTTTGAACTAACAAAAAGCATAAAATACACACATCTGCAGCTTTCTGATATCCTAAAATCAAACTTAAAATTCACCATCACTGGATTTGTTCAGACAAAGGCACAAGTATGGTAGTGGGTGACAAAGGAAAGGGGTGTTACTGTAACACTGTTTCTTACATTACCTTCAAGAGCTTTACCTTCAACTCATCTTTACCTGCACTGGTTTCAAACACTATTTATGACCCAATTTGGAAACAGAGTACAGATTTTTTTCTAAACTACTAAAAACCATTGCACAAATATGTCGAATTAACAAAAGACAAACATGCAACAGGATCATTTAGAGCTATAAAAACAGTGCTTCGAGCAAATGGAGCTTCAACAATGGTAACACACTATTGTTTCATATAAATTGCACACAAACCGAGAAACACTTTGGAAATCTACTTCTAGCACCTAGATTGTAAGCTAAAAATAATTTTTTAAAAAATATAAAATTCTACTCTATTGCTTCAAGACATCTTCAGCTATGTGTGTCTGCATCTGTGTGTGCATTTTAATCAAGAAAAATTATACGAGTATGTAAATGCATGGCCATTCTGAGAAAGGGAGAACCTAAAATGATTGCTTATCAAATGTTTGTTAACTAGAGGAGGCAGCTACTTTTTACATCTGTGCAGTACAACCGTGTTTGCAAGATTTAAACATGTTTCTCTTGATCTTCCCTGCGCTCTCTCTTTGGTTTTTCCTGTATCTTTTCTAGTTCTGCCGTTCTACAAAGCCAGCCTGGACACAAAGGTAACCTGTGTCATGAAGAGAACAAGTTGTATAAAAATGGCCAGGCTCTTATTTTCTATGCTCATGCAGAATACATCATTAAAATGATCTCGTACATACATACAATACAAACAAACAAACAAAAAACATGCTCTATAAAAGAAACAATAAAATTACATTATCAGGCATGAAGTACCTTTTACTTTCCTACAACAGCATCCTCTCCTGGTTCTACATTTCAATGTGAAATATTGCACTATACTCATATTCTTTGTTCACTGTTTAAAAAAAAATATTAAAACAAGCAAATTTACACCATTAATGAGGGTCATGAGTTCAAGACATTGTAATGGGCCTAACTTATTCTCATACAGTGTGTGTTGAGATACAGCCTTTTGAGGAGAATGATCAGTTATGGTGGAGGTAGTGGACTGATGGAAGAGGAGTCTTGAGGGACCAAAACTGAACGGCTAGGCCGGACAATGTCTCCCAATTTCATTAAGTCATTGGTAGGTGCACATTTGTATGATCATAATTTTCTAGCGTCTTTGTATATAGGTGACTAAACATGAAGCAGCATTAAAGTCATTGTCACAGACAGTGAAAACCCAAAGAGCTGGTCTAGTAAACACTATGTAGTACCTCTTGTGCTTATATCTAGCTTACTCTCATTTGACTTTCCCCTCATGCTAAGGCGCCTCTTCATTGCACACACATCATTGGAGGCATCGTGTGGCTAGTTTGCACACATTTTCACATCACAGATGAAATGACAGTATTTTTTTTCTTAGTTTTTGGAAGTTTTGGATAAGTCAGATACTGCATTTTGTTTCAAGAACTTTGAGGAAAGAAATCAAAGAGGCAAAAAAAGCAATCAACTTTGGTCTTCTCTGGAGATGTAAAACAAACAAACAAAATAAAAAGCTCAAGATCTAAAAGGAATTGGAAAAATCTGTAAGAAAGACATCACTGTCCTATTTTCATACTTGTATAGAGGATAAACAAGCGTCTCTGACATAATCATTCGCGATTGTGGAGGCCAGCTTTACGTATGAGTGGAACTACTCACAAATGGATGAAAACTCACACTCTTCAGTTCCTTGTTCAGCGACCCGTCCTTTATTGCTGTGTGGACAGGAGCACCTGGCAAGGATCATGGGCTCAATGAAGAGGTTGGTTATTGCTTCTTATTTTCTCTGGTCATTCCAACACATATAGACATAATCGTGGAATTGTGTGTCCAGAGAGAGTAAAATTTCTCTCCTATGCATTAGAAAACTAATGAGAGCATCATCAAAATGAGATGCTTTCTAGTTCTGACGCTCAACACCATTGTCCATTGGCTCACTCTGGACTAAGAGTGGTGGAAGCAGTCAGCATCACTCTAAGACCTTCTTCAAAGTCTTTGCCTTCTTTACTTGACCATGACACAGCTGCTGAGTTGCTGCTTTTGACCAGCACAGACCAGCTCCTGAACATCAGGTTCAGGCTCGATGTTGGTGCTCAGGCTCCAACTGCCCTGCTGAGGCAGGAGGGAGAAAGGCCCCTGGGACAGGATGGTGGGGTGGATTCGCAGGTGCTGTGGGGACTGAGGGTGGAGATGTGGCCGATGGCTGATGTGCAGACGAGCCTCCAGAAGATGGGCAGCAGATGCCACGGGGGACAAGGACGAGGAAGATGAGTCAAGAGACTGCTGCTGCTGCTGCTGCTGCCACAGGTTGTGCTGGAAGGCGATGGATGTCTGCTGGCACAGTGGGAGGATAGGTTGAGTCGGGGGGTTGGAAAAGAGGGCAGCAGGGGCGAAGAGATTGTTGGAGGGAGGAGATGAGGGGTGGGACTGTGAGAGGAAGAGCACGGGCTGCTGAGACTGGACTTGGGGCTGAGGCTGGTGCTGGATCTGCAGCATTCTGTATGAAAGAACAACATAGTTTAGGTTTATTCAAGAAATTTACCAACCCTGTTCTTGGAGGCACCCCAACAGTACACATTTTGAATGTCTCCTTTATCTGATCCATCCATTTCAGGTCTTGGGGTCTATACTAATGAGCTGATTCAGGTGTGTTTGATTAGGAAGAGTTTAAAATTGTGGAGTACTGGGGTAGCTCCAGGAACAGGGTTGGGAAACACTGACGTTTCCAATATTCAGTAGTCTGGGATATGTATGGATTTCTTCTCACCTTTGCTGATGCAGAACTTCCTCCAGCATGTTGCGGCGCTCACGAGGGCTGCTAGAGCTCTGGAGGCTTGATGGAGAGCACAGAGTTGGGCCAAGTGACCCCCGGCTGCCTCTGGAGCATGAGGCCGGGGGGCACACCTGTCGTGCCAGACCTTTGATCTTGTTCAACCCCAGCAGGCCTTTCGCACGAGTGTTCTTCCTCAGCTGCTGTCTGAATGCCTTCAGCCCTAGAGAAATAATCACAGACCGGTTAGAAACTTCTTAGCCATGTGATTCTATAAATCTTGCACGTGTTTTAAAGTAGATTTTTCATTTTTAATTAAACTCACCCTGTGTAAGGGAGGTGTCTGAAGCCCTACGCCCCTCTTGGAAGCTTGCTGCAAGCAAGGTCCCTTGATTTTGCAAGAGGAGGTTGGAGGAAAGAGTGAGGGGCGACCTAGCAGGGGCTAATGCCTCAGGCCCTGTATTGGAGGCAAGCAGGGATGAAAGATCCCCTACAGCAGTGGAGAGGGCAGGGTTGGGGTTCGAGGAGGACTTCAGACAGCTGTCAGAGGAAGCACCATCTGAAGGACTGACCACAATACCTGAGAGGATGACAGATGTAATTAACAACCCGATCCTTGCATTAAGTCCTTCAATTCACCCTAGTATTAACATTTGACTTACAGGGTGGATTGCACTTGTGGAATCGAGCAGAGACCTCTGCAAGTGTGTGCCTTCGGGAGGTGGTGCTGGGCAAATGGGGCGGCTGGACCTGCAGCATCCCCTCTTCCTCCTCCAGGTCATGAGGTCGCACCTCCTCGCTTATGGTAGTCTCCAGCAGGCTGTTGGGGGAGATGGATCGGTTCCACAGGAGCCCGTTCAGGCTGGCTTCCACTGGGCACACCACACGCTGAGGAAGGGAGGGAGGCATTCACATTAGCCACTGCCTGTCTCTAATGGAGGAGGGGGATTGGGGGTGCACTGCATATCTGCAATATGAAACAGGGAGTCTATTTACTGAGCAACTAGGAAGAGAGGGGTCTAGAGCAGGGGTGGGCAACTCCTGCAGATTTTAGCTCCAACCCTACCCAAACACAGTGATCCTGAAGACCTTGATTAACTTGTTCAGGTGTGTTTAATCAGGGTTGGAGCTAATCTCTGCAGGACAGTGGACCTCTTGTTACCCACCCTTAGTCTAGAGAGGGATTACGTCAAGCTTAAGGGAAGTACTGACCTGAAACAGGCCTCCTTGTTCACATTCCATTTTTGAATGGACAGGAGTGTTCACCTTGGTGGCTCCGGGGAAAGCTGAGGTTCTGAATCTGTCAGACGATTCCATGATCAACTTGAAAAAGAGATGGACAGACGACGAGCTGAGTTAGCACAGGGAGATTTCATCTTACACAGGAGACTATCTTGGCCTCGCCTCGACACTCACCTCTGGGGTGGAGGAATCGGACGCTGTCCTCGACCTCTGATTCCAGGCCCCGCACTGGCGGCTCAGCTGTTGGCTGCGGTGCTCCTTCACTCTTTCTAGCAGCAGGTAATAGATTGCTGAGAAGTGGTTGTAGCTACTGTTCTGGAGAGACTGTGGAAGGCAATTGAAAAACTGTTTTAGACACAGTGACCATACTGAGCATCACTTTAATATGTGTAATGCAATGCAGGCAGTCTGCGTCAAGAATGAACTTCTTAAGGGATATTACCAAAAGATAAAAGCGACACAGCATGGCAGCTTTTAAAACAGATGCTACTGTGTTTATCCTTTCTGTGCCAACAGAAGGACATAAGGAAAGCTATGGGAAGCTGGATAAGGTGTTGTTTTTATTCTGAGGTGACAAATTAACAATTTACGTCCCTTGAACAACATATATTAACACTTGCTCTGGTAAAAAAAAAGCCCTTCCCTGCTGGAAACAACTAACCATGTACTGTTTGTAACATACACAGGAACACATGTCTCCACAAGCCAACTGAATCTGCCCCTTTTCTCACCTCAACAGTCCTCTGTCTGTCAATGCCGAGGGTCTGCATGATACTCAAGACGGGTTCACTGTAGTCTCCCAGGTTGGAGTTGTAGTCAGTAAGGGACAGAGAAAGGGTCTGGTGGGGTGCGCTGGGATCCGCAAGCATCCAGCGGTGCTGCTTGATCTGAGCCACGCTGATCCGCTTGGCTGGGTCAACCACCAGCATCTTACGAATCAGATTTTCACAGTCTGGACAAGGAGACAAGGAGGTCTAGGTCAAAACTGGTTTTCTTACAATGATGCAGCATTTTACATGAAAAAAGGGAGCGAAGAGCTGTACCTTGTGACATGAAGAATGGTATTCTGAAGCGGCCCTCTGTCACTCTCTGTCTCAAAGCTGGAAGACTGTCCCCATCAAAGGGCAGGGACCCGCACACTAACACATACAGAACCACACCTAGACTCTGTGAAAGACACACATTTGTAGTATGTATTAGATTTGCATTTATACCAGTGCTTGCAAGGCAGCAAATAATAATGTTCTATATTTTATTATATTAAATTCAATATGCAAATAGGTGTTAGCTAAAGGACTAGTGGCAATTTAGAGTGCAAATTAGACAATGACATCAATGAAATTGGTTAATTTATAAATGCTAAACAGAGTTTCAGAATTTCATAATGATGATTTTATAATTATAATTGCATCTTCAGCAGCTGTGTAAGACATCAGCAAAGCATCAGTTTGATAAACATACCCAAATGTCTAACTGTGGCCCCTCATATTCCTTTCCCTCAAAGACCTCTGGGGCAGCGTATGGTGGGCTTCCACACCAGGTGGAGAGAGGCTCCCCAGCATTATAGAAGTTTCCAAATCCAAAGTCTGAAAGAAATGGAGGAGAAGTAAGTTATTTGTTGATGAAAAGACTGAACGGCTTGTGTCAGTACAGAGAATCAGATTTGATTACTTAATTTTATTACTGATCCTAACTGTGAATTCAGTAATTGCTTTCTTGCTAGAGCACTCAGTCTGACTATGAGAAGTGTTTATGAGCAGGGCACCTCAATATGTAAACCCTTAAAAGCTTATTTTCTTTGCTCACCTGCCAGCTTGATGTTCATGTTGGCGTCTAGCAGCAGGTTTTCAGTTTTGAGGTCTCTGTGGACTATGTGGTGCCGATGGCAGTAGTCCACTGCCGTCAGAATCTGCCAAAACTTCTTACGAGCCTCGTTTTCACTCATCCGTCCGTTGGATGTCAGATAGTCTGTAAAAAAAGAGGACGGCTTAGGAAGGGAGGAGACATTGCCTTAAAAACACCATATAAAGACAGAACCTGAGTATATGACAGGTGAAGAGACAGATATGTTATACTGTTTAAATCCCTACGTGGTGAGGACAAGCAGAGGTAGAGCAGCTTATCCCTTTTTCATGGTTACATAAAGCTTGAAAATCCAACACCTGTCTCGCTCTGTGCTCACTCACTGCTCTGACAGCAGTATTGATCTAAATAATTCTCTCCCCATCAGACCTCATTATCCACAACAATTGGACAAGAGGTTTTGGGAGAGTCACAGACATCAAAAAAAAAAAGAAAAAAAAGACGCCAAGCACTCTTTTCACAGATTACTTACTCATTCATTTACAAAAGTGTTTCCACTTACCAAACATTTCTCCATTTTTTGCATACTCTGTCACAATGTACAGCATGTCTTTGGTCTCCATGACCTGTAAAGACAAAAACATCATAGAATTTGAAAAATGATAATTTAATAAATTAATAATTCTAATTATTATTACAAATTATCACATTTTGCTAATTGTTTAAACATTTTGTGCATGTAGCTGTTATGAACTAATACTGAGAGATGCATGGAATATCTGTAGTTTAAATAAATCATTTATAAAATATAGAGCCATTTAAAATGGTTTAATAATACAGTAATATACACATAAAAAAATTAACAATATACATTTTCTATTACACATTCATTTCAATTGTAATTTATGTGTCAATGTACATTTTATGCATCAACAAGCCAACTGTCTGATCTCTACTTCTCTTTCGAACCAAATTTCCTCTTTCTGTCAACTTCTATCATAGTTCTTGTTGTTCATAAATGACAGGTTAGTTTGTAATGATATGCGCCATTGCATAAGAGTGTAGCCAAGCATTTTATCAATGCCCTGAACACACACACACACGCACACGCATGTCTTTCTCAGATGCCTGCTGTCTGATCCATCAGTACCACTGAAGCAGCTTATGACAGCTGAAACTTATCTTCACCAACCTGTTTCTTTTGAACCATAAAATTCGTTCACACATAAGACCTAGTTTGAGCATAAAGGCATGCAGTGACACAAAAGGATCTGTATTTCAACAATTAATGGCGCAAAAATGTATAAAAGAGAGGGTGTATGACGTCCTCGCCCTTTATGAGAATGTCCCGTAAGTTCCCGGCAGAGGCCTGAGGGAGAAATACTAAACGCTGCATGTTGCGCTACCAGAAAGAGTTGCACAACAGGTTCTGTGCTGTCCTCTTTTTCTATTGGTGAAAAAACCTGTGTAACCGTCCATATGCGCTCAGCCACTCGATACTTCAGGTCAGTGTGTAACATAACGTGTCATGACCCATATAGTCAGGCTGTGCAACAGCAGGAAAAGGCTCTTTATCTCTAGATAAACCCGGCATCCAAAGACTTCAGTCTTTAATGTCAACCCAGAGGGGCCAATGATGTCATAGCTTCCTTAGAAACCCCATCCTGTTCAGCCCACAGAGACATCTCACTCCGTCACTAACACAGAGGGAGATGAGTGAAAGAAACTATTGAATAGTTTCTCTGAAGTGAATGAGACGCTAAAGGCAATAAAATGACTGTTTGTACAAGAAGCAAGAGAACAGAAACAGCTTATCATGAGGGGTCATGGGTCAATATTTCTACATTTTTCATCTCAAGGGCTTTTTGCTTTAAATAAACAGGGCTTCAGTTATGAAAGGAGAGATAGATTTGAGGTTATCTGACACTAAACCGGTATCAAGCTGAAAGCAGAAAATCCAGGACGCTTTCGTGAAGGATTCTTACTTATGCTGCAGTCATAAGCTTACATGTTGGATGACATTAGGCTATGTTTTAATTAATTCATATGAAAGAGTATGCTGAAGGAATGGCACATCCTGCTCATATCAAACTACAGCGCTACTGGTCAGTTCCCAAAAATGTCACCCTCTTACAAATGTGAGAGGTCAGATCCAAAGAAGTGAGGTGTGATGTTATTCACAAGGATTTTAGTTTCTCGCAGCTTCAGATCTGCAAAATGCTAATCTCCGAACAAAATCAACTTAAATTATACAGGCTATGAGAGAAAGAATGTGCGGACATATTAGCACCCTGTATTAGCCTGCCACTGTGTGCATGAATGTGCGAGCCAAAACATGGCGACAAAACAAGCCAAGGGATCAAATCAGATTGTACTTCTTAGAGATTTTTCCTCTGGCTAGCTTCACGTGACTCTGCAGACACATTGCACTTGACTTTCACCAGTGCTAGTTAAGTCAGAGATTTAGACCCTGTATCCTTATATCCACCACACTTTCAGCTTTTCTGTGCCTCTCATTCCCAGACAAAAAACAAAACAAAACACAAATGAGTCTATAGTAATCCTATTTAAAAAACAATGTGATTTAAAAGCCAACAAATCACATTAAAACAGCCTTGAATCCAAATTGCGAATAAAAATGGCGGTTTTCGCGAAACCATGCCGTTGTTACCTTCAGGATCCTTTACTAGCTCCAAAATTACTTTATTTGGTGTAACCTAATGATCAGTTTCTTTGTCTGTCATATTATATACTTTAAATTCAATAAAACCAGTTTCAGGTAACCTGACGAAACATATTTAACAGTGTAATGCAGTGGACAGTTGCTATGCAGAAGCTGAATGCAAGGAACAAAATAACTTCAGTCTAATTATACATTGCACGCTATCCAGATGCACTTCCAGGGAAGAGTACTTCCACCTCACCATGTGCCTGACCAACACTTAGACATCCACTCACCATTCTCTCAGTGTCACCGATCATGCTAAACTATACAACACTCCCTCAGTTTAGCTGACTTTAATCCAGCTATTTCAACAGGGCAGCCCTAGTAATTATAGCATCATTATTAACTTTACAAATCCTATAACTTACCTGATAGAGCTTTATGATGTGAGGGTGATTGAGCAGCTTCATAATCTGAACCTCCCTGTAGATTTTCTCCAAGTTGGCAGAGTTTAGTCTTGTTTTATCAATTATTTTAATTGCAACCTGCATGAAAATACAATCAAATGTACGTTTAGAAATGCAGCTGAATATACTGTACATTATTATTACTATTATTGCTTGCCAATTTGTAGGAAAATATCAAAAGATACTAAATAACTGTATTATGTAAAACGTCTAAAATATTCTGCAGGAGGCTTACCTGTGTTTTTGTTACTTTGTGTCTGGCCAGTTTGACCACAGCGAAGTTCCCCTTGCCGAGGGTCCTGACGATCTCATAGAAGCCGACCTGCAGAGGCCTGGCCTGGGCACAGCTGGACTGAGAGCCCGCGCTGCTGACCGACATTATAACCATGATGCCGGTTTTGTGTGTGCCGAAGCGCAGCGATAACTAACTGATCTGCAATAAACCAGAAATGGTAGGTTATAAATGCGCACGAATACTACTGAACTTGAGCGACAAAATTACAATCATTATTCGCTATTTACAATAATTCTTACACATGCGATAACATCACAAAACAGTCTATGATTGCTTTATAAATCAATTAATCAATAAACATTTTATTTTAAGATGCACTGACATTTTTAACACATTTGAACTCATTCAAAAGCAAGTTAATGTCATTGTAACGGTCTTTCAAATTGTAGCCTACAATTAATAGAAACTTCAGACTAAACGCACGATAGGCTAACAGGTCAAACCAGCGCGCAACGTCCATAAATGTCCTTGAAATTCAGAGAAATGTCATATATATATATATATATATAAAAATAAAAAAAATAAAAAAATCTAGGTATATAATGACAAAGTGTATATCAGTTTCAAACACGCATGTCAAGGGAAATATCAAAAGCGAAGGTACTCTTACCTTTAACACGCGAATAAATCCCACCTCCTTCCACAATACAAATGATTTTTTAAATCCTGCATTTACAAGTCATTCCTTATGCAACTCTTGAGGGGAAAACTTGCTTTTGTTTTTATTCTGTCTTGATAATAGTTCCTATGTACAGTGATGCATTCACTTTGACGGAGCGCGCTACTATGCACAAGGTGCCGCTCCGTCCACCGAGGCTCCGCTCTAGAGCAGCTCTGCTGGCAACGGGACAAACGCTACAGGCTCCTGGTGTGCTGAGGGACTCCGCCCCCTCCCCCTCCCCCTCCCCCTCCCCCTCCTCCTCTTGCCATAACAATCTGATACCGCCTCATTAACGTCATACTCGCGTCAGAGGGCAGTCGTTGCCCAGCAACCGTGCGGGCACGTCGCACGCTGACGCCAGTGCTGATGGAGGGGTTGCTTGGAGATGAGGACGATCGCGCCAGTGGCAGATATGTGTCGCCGCTCTCGAGCTGTTAGTGTAATGTGGAGGCTCAGCGGCTCACAGGCTCTGCTCCACCTGCTGGAAGGCATGCGCACTCCGCGAGCTGTCAACTTGCTTGACATGGTTGTGTCTATTTGAGGAATACAAAGAACGAGTTATGATTTTGCTGTGTGAACGCAACTGAGAATGCATGTTTGTTTTGGAGCCTGAGTTCCCAGTATACATTAACCCCTAAAATATATATATTTTTTTATTGCTGTCATTTTTTCCACATCTAGGCCTACACCCATATGACATTTCTGGACTTCCTCACGTCAGCTAATTTAGTTCACTTTTATTTTGCTATTTTAGTAGGGAGTTTTGATTAGCCTAATTTGTGGCCAGATGTATATGGGCCAAATGAAATAGTTTTTCATTTTCCATCTGTTATTTACATATGTAAATATACATATAGCTGAAATATCATGTTCAGATGGATATTTAGTAAGCAAGTAAATAGCAAGCTGTCATTTAGCAAACACTTTTATCCATAGTGATTTATTAGTATAATACGGTGACTCTCACCCCAGTGAGAAACCTGACATACACATGCACATCTAATTTAATATAAGAAAAATATTTTCATTTCCAAAACTAGTATGCAGAAACACTTTATAATAGTTTCAGTTGTTAACATGAGTTAGCAATGAATACAACTGATACAGTATTTATTAATTTTAGTTCATATTAGCATTTGTAAATACATTTTTAAGATGAAAAGTCACATCAGCTAATATTTATGCACTTTACTTTACATGATAACATTAACAAAGGTTAGGTGTAAAAATATGTTTATTAATTAGTTCATGTTAGTTAATGCATTAATTAATGTGTGCAAATGAAACCTTATTGTAAAGTGTTACCGCTTTAATAAAAATACAACTATTCATTGTTATTTCAAGATAACCTCAGATCTATTAAACAATATTATCAGATGCAACTTTTGATTTTAATAATGTATTAGATGTATTTTTATGTATGTATTTTTTTCATTGTTAGTTTATGTTACCTAATGTAGTTAACAAATGGAACCTTATTGTAAAGTATTACTGAATATGCATATAAATGCATCTCTGTGCAGTCTGAGCTGGCTATGCATTCTATATCTCATGTCATATATTGCATTTTGTCATTAATAATACTTTATATGGTATTCTACATAGCCACAGGTATGTGGACAACCTCCTCTGATGAACAGGTTTGATTTTTTCAGCTACACCCATTCCTTACAATTACATAAAATAAAGTATGCAGTCATACTTGATATTACTCCCAATGCTTGTGAAATTAAATGCTCAAAAAGCACATTACATTTGCAATCTTTTCATGAAAATATGCAAGTATGAGTGGACACGTTTACACATGCAGTGATTGTAATGCACAATTTAGTTCTTAGAAAACACTGCTTGCAGGGCTGTTTACAAGAATCGAGTCTCCTTCTGAAAGTCAAGGTTGTGAGTAATCTGCTCTGCAGTTCAAGAGAGGGAGGGGTGCATCATTCATTGTGTATGCACAGCACTGATCTATATGACAATGCTTGATGTCCACAGAGAGCATATACCGCATTGGCATTAGCATTTCTCAGAGATCTTACATGTGCACACAAATAGGTGCATGCACAAGCTTTTGCTTGCAAACCCCTCCCCGGCATTCAAGCATACACACACACACACATACATACCGGCATAGATTTATGCCTGAGGCAACCCCGCAGAGGAATAAAGCCATTTGAAATGGCTGATACAGATAAAGATCTACTGGTAATCAGTGTGTCAACACTGAAACAGATGCAGAAGGCTAATATGATGGTAGCAATACAGCTATAGCGTAGATGACAGTTTGAACAACAAGATCATAAAACACATACTTGTTGTTTGTCATGGAATTAAACATGTGGCATTACCCTTATTATCAGCAGGTGTAATGTTTTACTTTCGGTGACCTCAATTCATCTGTCAAACAGATGACGAAGTTTATCTTCCAGACAAAAACCATGTTTCAGAATAAGAGCTCATTCAAGCCAGCTCATGATTCATAGATCAGACATTACTGCTTGCAATTCATCAAAAAAGGGTTGCTTTTGGGTTGCGGAATGCACCTACATTTCTTTCTTCACACGAGGTGAAGTTTGGGGACTCCTTTTGGTTTTGATATCTCTGAAAAGAAACCCCAGTATAGTATCTTCACACCATGACATTAATGAGGGGTCTCCCTCAAAAGCGATCTTTCAGAAACAGAGGATATGCTGTCCACGCAAAAGACTATGAAAGTCTCCGGAGGAGTTTCTTGGTTTTGGTGGTGAGACATTCATCACATTCAACAACACACAAACTTTTCCGCTCCATGTCTATAGTGGTGTCAAAAAGTTTTCTGAGTCATGGTGGAACTAGAATAGACTGCGAGAATAAACAAACAAGACACTGGACAACTGCACACTGCAAAAATCATCATTATCAACTGTTTGGACTCTCATTCTCACGGCACCCATTCACTGCAGAGGATCCATTGGTGAGCAAGTAATTAATGCTAAATTTCTTCAAATGAAGAAACAAACTGATCTACAAATGGGTGGCCTGAGGGTGAATACATTTTTAGCAAATTTTCATTTTTGGGTGAACTGTTCCTTTAAACTTAAACTTACTTAATTAAAAAAAATAAAAATCAGAAAACAAGACTTAATATTTTATGTCATTTTGCTTATCAATATTAAAAATATCAATATTTATACTGGAAAACAAGACAAAAATACCAAGTAAGAAAATCATTTTATGCAGTGCAGAAATGCCAAAGCATCACTAAGAACAGGAAAAGGTGAAGAAAATTAGGTAGAAACAATTGATGGGGGAGGCAAATCAACACGATACCTCCTCCACAGACGGAGGTGAAAAAAAGCAGATCATCCCACGCTGCTGGTTAATCTTTGCTCAGCTGGACGAATGCAAACATGATGCAAAGAAACCAGCTGACTCAAATGTCATATACTTTCACCTGACTTGTACCTAAAGCACCAATACTGCACAGCCCTAAAGGTCACACGCTAGCAGTGAAACTCCGCCAGCCGGCACTAACCACAGTACACCGTTTGCATTGCAGATGACTTTAACCCAACCTGTTTGCATATCTCTCTGCTTTAAATGTAATCTGATTTTGACATGATCCTATTTGTTATGCAACCTGTATTGTGATGCCACCTGGGCTCTGCTCTAGACTCTTAACCTTGAGTGATTTAATCCTAACAGACATTTAGGTCATTGCACAGTTATAATATCAATTCTCAAATTAGACTTTTTTCAGAGAAACTGTGCCCTTTCATATTAAAATTCTGTTTCCAAACCATTTTAATTCCATAATCTGACATGTAACGTATTCTGCACCAAATGAGAGGACTATAAAATGTACATTAAGATGCATTATTGAGCTATGCAGAATAGAATAAGATGAACGGGACAACATTAATGAGCACTCAGATATATCTTATTAGTTAAAAACACAAATGATTGCATTTTACTGTAAGGGCTCATTCAAGCCAGCTCCGTAATTCATAAATCAGACATTACTGCTTCAAATTCGTTAAAAGGACAGCACACTAATGAGCTACCAGACATATTTTATAAGTTAAAAACACCAGTTTGTTTGAATGATTCATCTGAATGAATCAGTTCTCTGATGCATTTGCCTATGAAGAGTATTACACTGTGCTTTCAAATTCAAATTCAAATACAAATTCAAATTTATTTTGTTGCTTTTTTAAAAAAATGTTAATGTTGTGTAATGTTTTGCTGGTTAACAATATAAAAAATATTATAATGTTTGTTGGAAAAAAAATACACTGAACAATATAAAATAAACAATTAAAAAACTAGTTTTCTAGTTTTATTGGTGGTAATTCATGTAATTTGATCTGTTCAAATGTTGTTTTATAATTTTAAGTTACATTAATTGAGATCCTTATGGTTGTAATGTGCGCCTCCTTCCAAAAGTTTGTTGGTCAGTCAGATTATTTTTTTTTTAAGAAGAAGAAGAAGAAACAAATACTTTTATTAATCAAGGATGCTTTAAATTGATCGAAAGTGACAGTAAAGACATTCATGTAAAAAAAAAATTCAATTATCAAAGAATCCTGAAAAAAAAAAGTGTACATCATGTGACACTGAAGACTGGAGTACTGACTGCTGAAAATTCAGCTTTGCCATCACAGAAATAAAATACATTTTAAACTATTATGCTTTTTCACTTTTTCAACTTTAGTTAGTCTGTAATGTTGCTGTTTAAGCATAAAAAAGATCTGCAAAGTTGCAAAGCTCAAAGTCCAATTCAAAAGGAGATATTTTATTGAACAGAAATCACTTTTCAAAAACTACAACGAACGACTCGTTTGGACTACAACGCATATTTTCCGGGATTTGTGATATCACAAATATCGACGAATGGGACGAGACCAGGTTGAGCTGCACTAGAGAAGGCAACGAGTGTTATCACTGTCAGAGCAGTTCTCTGATGCATTTGCCTATGAAGAGTATTACACTGTGCTTTCAAATTCAAATTCAAATACAAATTCAAATTTATTTTGTTGCTTTTTAAAAAAAAATTTAATGTTGTGTAATGTTTTGCTGGTTAGCAATATAAAAAATATTATAATGTTTGTTGGAAAAAAAATGCACTGAACAATATAAAATAAACAATTAAAAAACAGTGAAATAACTTAAATGATTTTAGCAAATGGCTGCAATATAACAAAGAGTGAAAAATTTAAGGGGGTCTGAATACTTTCCGTACCCACTGTATATATATATATACACGTATGTGCTTATTAAGGTGATTAGCTGACGAGCTCCACCTGAGCCAGACTGATTGATTATCTGATCGTGCTCCTCCCGAACCTTGTTAATAAAACATAATTTTCTTAAATCTTACCAATCCCATATTTTTGAACAGTAGTGTATCTAACACATTTTTAAAAAGAGTACCTTCACAGTATTTAGCTCTGCTAGAACTTATGAGCATCTTGCAGCTCGACCAGCTCCAGTTTCAGAGTAGCTTCCCAACACTTCCGGTGATTGATGTTATGAAACCCTACTGCTGGCAGGTCTACAAAAATCCTGGACATGTCATAACATCAGTCACGTCTTTTCCTAGAATTTCTCTCTGAGTTTAGACAACAAACATCAAAGGCTCTTTCAACTGCTCTATCAACTGTTGAGCAGCTTACAAAGTTTCCTGTAAATATGGCAATGTCGGTAAAGGGCAATACTGAGGTATACGCTCACGTGGTGTAAAGCTCCCTAACGCGTGTGATATTATCACAAGGCAGTTTTTACATCACTTCTAAGCAGCCTCTCACAAGATCCAGAGGAGGACAGAAGTGATTCAGAGAAATGTCATCTGTTCTGATGAGACGAGCAACAAAACATTCATTAACAGGTTCTCAAACCTTATTCAATAGTCTCTGAATCACTGTACTGTGATATTTGAGTCATAACTTGCATTACATTATTGGAAGTTTAGCCCGTTCACATCTGCTGAGGTGAAATGAGACGTACCTCACAGCCAGGTTTAATTAGTGAAAAAGACCTGGCATGCCTTCACACACATGGCTCATGTTCATGTTCACAGTTCACATCCCCTGCATCTCTGTCTCTTTCTCTCCCCCTCCCATTTTAGAGACACAAATATGCTTGCTCAAATGGCTCTCTGCACAAAAGCCCTATGTGCGTCATTGCTGGTAGAAAGTCCTTTGTCCCTAAGGAAAAAAGAGAGAGAGACAGGGTGATACAGAGAGTAATGGAGAAAAAAGAGAAAATTAGGGTAAAAGCTAAAAAGGATTTAGAAACATTAACTATAGAGAGGATGAGAGAGAGAGAGAGCAAGACAGAGAGAGTGAGAGAGAGAGAGAGAGAGAGAGAGAGAGAGAGAGAGCAGAGGCAGACCGACAGAGAGAGATAAAGAGGTCAAACATTTGGTTTCGTTATGCAACTATTATTTATATATTTCATAAAATCTGTAGAACTCTTTTTAAAAAACTCTTTAACTCTGAATGAATAAAGCACGTTCGAAGTTGCGAGTGTGACATATGCTATATAAAAAGACCCAGTGAAATCACTTGATGAGCGTTTTATTTCATATATATTGACATATTTCCTGTTGAAACAAGAAGTTAAATTAGACATAAATTAGACATTAATTTATGCTGTTACAAAAAACGATTGAATTGAATCAGATAATTACGTTATTTTTGTTGTTTTTCTTCTTATCTTAATAGCCTTCATCTTACACTAATAATAACGATAATATTATTATTTCAGAGCTAATTATTTATTTAATAATACATTTCTAAATTATTTGAATTATCTTATTTAAAGTTGAATAAATTAAAATAGTATATTATTATTGCTGTTGTAATGAACCAATAATAAATAAATAATCAATAATAAATAAATAATTGTATTTGTTTAATAAATATAGATATAAATAAATAGAAGTTAATCAGCATAATTTAAATTGGAGAATACATCATAATTAAATAATTATTACATAATGATAATAATAATATATGTTTTTTTATTATTATTTCTCTGGGAGCAGATTTTGTGTGGGCCTGTCCATTAGACAGACAAATACACACAGACACAAACACACAGACTGCAGTAATTATTACAGTAAACAGTACAGAAGGAGACAGAGGGAGAGCGGGGGTGTATATGTGAGACAGAGCAGGAGATCATTCACAGGATGCTATTTCTATGAAATTAATTAATTTAATATGCAGGCCACTGGGTTTTGATTAAATGTGTAGGAGGGGATTTTAAATAACAGCAAAATAAATATGTCAGAGTAGACAGAGTGTCTCTCAGAGGCCCAGTGAATCAACACAAAGACGTATGAGTGGAGAGAAATGAGGTAGATGGTATATGACTTCAGTATATATTAATAGCAGATGTCACATTTACTGTGTGTGACAGAGAAAATATTATCAATATCAAAAGCTCAACATTCTTTCCCACCTGGGAAGCCTATCATACACACACACAGAGAGAGAGAGAGAGAGAGAGAGAGAGAGAGAGAGAGAGAGAGCAAAACCATTCTTCAAGCAAGGTTAAACAAGAAGACAGCTGCTGCTGACAGAGCCACAGGTGTCTAGTTTACTGATAGCTTCTGCTACCTCAAAAGCAAAAAGCCTGCTGTTTTGCTTTCTCACACACACATACGCAGCATCTGTTATTTTATTTAATCTTATTTTACTTTATTTTTATGAAGCTTGGTTCTGATGTGATTACATGAGCTACATATTCAAACCAACAGCGCTCAGGATCACTGCAGAGTCCATATTTCTGTAGAAATTAACATCATCCTGGGTCCATTGACAAAAACCCAAAAGGACTTTTTCCATTGCCTTTAGGATTATTGGAGAAAATAAGCACCATTAGAAGTTTGTGATTCTTACACACTTTGTTCATCCTGATAATCTTTACAAATTAACACAATTTTAATGATTTTTGAAGCCTATGCAAATTCAGCCGTCTGAAGTAAGAAGCTAACTGCAGGCTATAAATGAACTACACCATGGTAACTTGACTTCAGTGTCACCAACATTAACCGAGCTAACAAAAAGATGTACAGCAAATGTTGTGTTAACATTTAATGTCCCCTCTGCAGTCCCATTTAGCCACATGTTTTAACAACAGCCTTTTTTAAGACAAGAAAAATCTTTAAAAATGACTGATGTATCTTATAGAATGAAGGTTACGTCATAGAATAAAGCATGAAAATATCTTGAGCTTGTGTTAAACACAGACCTTATTTCAGGCATTTAACCAAAAACCTGTTAAAAAAACAATATCCTCATTTCCAGTTTTTGGCCTACAAAAATACATCATCCATACAGCACTCTCTTGCTTCAGTAAAGTCCTGCTTAATTATTTATTAGCATTGTTGTAAAATTGTTTTACTTTCATTTGCTTTGCACTGTTTCTTATTTGTCTTGCACTACTAACATGAAATAAACTGCTTGGAAAGAGTACAGCCTTCAACCGATTATGTCAGGGTATTAAGTTTATAGTTAGAGGAAGATCTCGTATGACATCTCTGCCCTCTGCCCTTCATCTTCTTATGTTTCCTCTTCTATCAGGGGCTTTTCTTCTTGCTCCCTGTCCAGTGCTCTGTTTGTTTCGTCTTCAGGATCCTTTAATCTGTCTCTGCTGCTGGAGAGTTTTCTGGGTGTTAGGGTGGGTGGGTTGTTTCTGCGGGCTACTCTTGCCAAACGCACGTGCAGTGCTGGATTTACCTCACTTAGTCTAATAGGCTTACACAACTCTCTCTCCTCACACTGATGCTCTGACGCACCATTCTCCTTCCTTCCATATCCATCTGACAGCATGTTCCATTCTTTCCATGTGATTTTTTGTTTCATTTAGTCATCCTCGTCCACTGTTCTCGTGCTCTGGATTCTCTTGACATGTTTGCTCCTGCAGGGTTTGTCATCATTGTAGTGCTTCTATATAAATGGGGGCGAAATCAGTAAAAAGCCACATTAAAACCTGTACAAAACCTGTGACTTCCTAGCTAACAGGGACCATTCTGAGAACTTTGGCTAATGTTCTGGCAAGGTTATCTCAAAAATAAACAAACGTTCTTCCAGTAACTTTAACAGAAAATTTGTTTAAATGTATCTCGTTTTTTATAACGTTCTCAAAACGTTAGCACAAAAACGTTTATACATCGTTAATGGAATTTCTTTTTTCTGAAATTTTATTTGGACATTCGTTTAACATTTTTTGAAATGTTACTAATTGTTTCAAAATATTCAGAGAACATTCATGTTCCCATAATGTTTGCAAAATGATAAAATGCAATGTTTCCTTAACGTTAATGCATAACCAAGAAAAAGATTCTCGATTGCTAACACAATTCATGAAACAATTCACAATTTTCTATAAACACAGTCTCGACACTATATACCAACTTGTGCAAACTTCAAACTTCCAGGTCAAAATCAAATACTTTAGTCAAAAACATGTTCTCTTTTGTCAGTCTCAAACTTTGGCCTCAGATGATACACAAACCTGCCAAATACACAGACTTCTTCACTGCTTAGAGAACACTAGTGAGATCAATTCAAAACTCTGTTACAAAAACCTCCTTTTGGGAAATAGGAATCCTTTTGCTAGTCAATGTCTGTTACAGTATATTAATAAATAGAGGGATGCAAATACAGTAAAATTCAGCATGAAACTGTAAGAAATGTTTACTTTCATTACACTACTGTAAAGAGATCTTACAGTAGATGAAAAGCATTAGAAGAGAAAAGTTAAAAAACCAAACAACAGAATATATAGTAAACGCACATTGGAATATACTGTCAGTTACTGTAAATAAATAAATAAATTTATTCATTCAGCATCCTCTGCCAAATTGCATTACATTATTGGTAGTATCCTTATTTGTTATAGCAGTTTCTTAGTCTACTGACAAAATACTTCTCTGCCTCCCCTAGACAGTCATCTCTCAGCTCTGCACAAATACAGTACATACTTAGCTACAAATCAGTTCAACAGTAATTAGTTTGAGAGTGTACAACATGTACTACAGTATTTACTGTATATAGAATAATGAAAGTTATCTCATCTGAAGTACTGCTACAATGTACTGTAATTATATTGTAAGTGTATTGTGTAAGTACTGTCCCGCAGGAGAGCACAGACAGGAAAGTCTCTTGTAGTCAGTCTCGTGAATGCATCATACCTAGTGCATCCAGCTTGCTTGAGAAGAAGACAATATTCCACCTGAAAGCGCGTTCCCACATCCTTTGAGAATAGGGACAGCGCGAATGGAGCTTTCATTGAAGAAAACCTTTCAATGCGTGCATTCTCAGGAACTAAACCTACCATACATTTTCATGACTATTAAAGCACTGTGTTATTAGCTTAGCAACATGCTAACAGCAAACTCTATTGAAATCAATTGTGCTTCACATAAGGAGCATTATTTGTATGTCAGACCAAGTTGTTATCTGTGTAGAGCAGTTGTCGGTTGAGGATTTCAGTTAGGAAAATGCAGAAGGAAGTTGCCTATGCACAGCAAGAAAAAAAAAATCATAAAAAAATTGATAATGTACTGGCAGAAAATGACCAGTACCTTTACTTTTTTTTTTTGCAGTCCACAATATATTTATGCTTGGCAGGTGACGTCAGCATTGCATTTTCTGTCGGTTTATCTGTACTCAGGTGTGTGTGTGTGTGTGTGTGTGTGTGAGTGTGTGGCCGTGGCCTCTACACTGACACTCTCACGATCAGAGCCAAAGGGCCAGAGCCCATGCTAATCTCATTATCACAGGTAAGTCTCTTAACTCCAGTCCTGATAATCTTATCATACAGAGCATAGGGAGATTCCCCTTTTTGGGGAGGGACAGGTGCACAGCGAAGGAGACATTTTTGATTAATTATAGGCTTCTATTTAAATCAAAACAACTACACAGCCAAAAAATAACTACAGCAAAAAGTGAGAGATGCTTCATGTATCAGTTTATATTATGATAAGTGTAGTTCCTGCTGTGGATCAGTGTGCCTCGCCTGGTCTCAGATCAGGTGAAGCAGGGGCGGCTAATATGGAGCTCTCCCAGTGACATCAGGCTTTATCTCCTCACAGCACTCTGACGCCAACCCACCCAGTTCTCACGTGTCGAGGAGAGGAGATGATTAAGGCCGGCTGCTTTATTGCGTGCACACTTACGCACACATGTTCACATATAGTCAGACATGCTGATGCAAACAAACACACTTATGTGGATGTAGAAAATGTAATACACATGCATTATATTAGAACATGTAATACACATGCATTATATTAACTCTCCAGCACATAGAGTTCATAACATAAAATATAATATTTTGTGAAATGTCTTATTTGTGTGTGTGTGTGTGTGTGTGTGTGTGTGTGTGTGTGTACAATGAAAGTCACTGGTCACCAAAACCTTTTGCTTACCACTTTTCTTCAAATATATTCTTATGTGTTCCGCAGAATAAATAAACTCATACAGGTTTGGCACAATATGAGGGTGAGTAAATTATGACAAAATGTACATGTTTGTGTCAACTATCCATTTAATTAGCAAATTACTAAAAATAAAATAATGTTTTAATAATAAAATAAAATATTTTTAATGACAAATTCTAATAATTTCAAATGGCATCAATTTTTATTTTTGATTTGTTTGTTTGTTTGTAAAATATAACTAATATAATCAAGCACTTGTACATGTGCTCTTTTAAATCTCTTATATTTCAGTTTACCACATATGTATGCTTGGCAGGTGACGTTAGCATTGCATTTTCTGTCGGTTTATCTGTACTCAGGTGTGTGTGTGTGTGTGTGTGTGTGTGTGTGTGTGTGTGTGAGTGTGTGGCCGTGGCCTCTACACTGACACTCTCACGATCAGAGCCAAAGGGCCAGAGCCCATGCTAATCTCATTATCACAGGTAAGTCTCTTAACTCCAGTCCTGATAATCTTATCATACAGAGCATAGGGAGATTCCCCTTTTTGGGGAGGGACAGGTGCACAGCGAAAGAGAAATTTTTGATCAATTATAGGCTTCTAATCAATCAAAACAACTACACAGCCAAAAAATAACTACAGCAAAAAGTGACAGATGCTTCATGTATCAGTTTATATTGTGATAAGTGTAGTTCCTGCTGTGGATCAGTGTGCCTCGCCTGGTCTCAGATCAGGTGAAGCAGGGGCGGCTAATATGGAGCTCTCCCAGTGACATCAGGCTTTATCTCCTCACAGCACTCTGACGCCAACCCACCCAGTTCTCACGTGTCGAGGAGAGGAGATGATTAAGGCCGGCTGCTTTATTGCGTGCACACTTACGCACACATGCTCACACATAGTCAGACATGCTGATGCAAACAAACACACTTATGTGGATGTAGAACATGTAATACACATGCATTATATTAGAACATGTAATACACATGCATTATATTAACTCTCCAGCACATAGAGTTCATCCAAATAGGCAGTAGCGAGGGTGTTGAACATTACGTCACAAACAATTGTTGAAGCTGCAGAGTGTATGCATCCTTAAATGGTTCCCATTTGAGGGCACTTATAAAAGGAAACACTTTGACATTATACAGAAAGCTGGCTGCTACATTACTTTTGCCCTTGTTTAGTCAAATGCCAGAGAGTGCCTTGAAAGATGAAATGGCCTTTAAATGCCCTAAAGGCAGATAGATTGATCTTCAAAAGGGACTTAACTGTGATTCATGTCTACAATTTAACTCTGCCCTTGTGTTTGAAGGCCAGACCTCTCATAGCTGTCAGGCCTGCGTGTCAAGCTTATCAATCACTGCTCATAATCGTCTCAAAGATGCATTGATTATGAGGTCAGAGACTTCCTCTCCATAACCCTTACAGCTGGAAGTTATTTTAGCCTGTACCTCAAGGTCTTTAAATGGGATTTCAGGGTTGAAGAATGTTAGTAAAAATGGTGTCAGTTCCCGCTTTATATGGCCTCTGTGAGCTTTTAGAGAGAGACTTCCTCTCTGAACATGATAATATGCTACTTTTGTACACAGAATGGGTAACAGTAAAGACATTTATAATATTACAAAAGATTTTCATTTTAAATAAATGCTGTTATTTTGATTTTGTTTTGTTTTATCCATCACAATATTCCTGAAAATAAAGTATCATGTTTCCACAAAAATATTAGGCAACTGTTTTCAACATTGATAATAATAAGAAATGTTTCTTAAGCAGCAAATCAGTATATTAGAATGATTTCTGAAGGATCATGTGACTCTGAAGACTGGAGTAATGATGCTTATTCAGCTTTGACATCACAGGAATACATTACATTTTACAATATATTCAAATAGAAAGCAATTCTTTTAAAAATTTAATAATATTTCAAAATATTACTGTTTTTGCTGTAGTGTTGATCAAGCTTCTTAATGATTAAAGTATGCATTGGCGTAATGGCTCACAAGTATCTAGTGAGTGCTGTTTTGGAGTGTGGCCTATGTAGAAAGTAAACTGCAATATTTCCAGGAAAGCATTCACTAATACATATGCACAGTGTAATATGTGCAGTATACTTTAGTTGACTCATAGTAAATGAAGCCTGGCCCTATGATATTCGTCAAGTCTTTCCCTCAGGACACCACTGACGTCAGTCATGCCATATTTTCTCTGCTTAATGAATTTATTTACAAAATTTCTACGTGTTGCATTTAGGGAAAAAAAAGGCTTTCTTTCGTTTCCCAGCAGAGTGAAAGAGGCAGACGATTGTTCGAGCTGGCAGTGCTGATCTCATTCTGTTAAAACTTTCTTAAGCTTTTTTCCACTGGCCAGACTCCTCGTAAATGGTTGCTTTATTTTGTTTTATTTGGTGTCACTCTGTTTTATACGATCTTTCAGTGTGGCGTGTTAGAACAGACTGACAGTTACCCACCCTATCTTTATGAGTGTCACACAGTGTCAAAGTATGTTTGTACTAAAGGCTGAAAGTACCTGCTGTTATCAGACTGTAGCTTCTCTACTATTACTGCCTCTCCAAATGTTCTCAGTTTCTGGCTCTGGCCTATTTATCTTGGGTGCTTTCCAAACTTTTCATTGCGTAACAGGTATGCTTGGATAAACCCAGTCTCTGAAGACACACTTATAATCCATTTATGTCGGAATACTTTTATTACTTTACCTTCACGTCATACTGGGTTAATAATATATCCTTATAAAACATGAATTCAGTCCACAAACATAATTTTCTTTCACTGAAGACCTGACGCACACAATGAAACTGCTCACTCACCAGTCAGTCACAGTGCAAACGGTCGTTCAGTGCTGTTATCAGTACAGTAAAATTTTTGTTAAAGCACGATTTATATATATATATATATATATATATATATATAAACTGACATTTTAAGGGGCAGTGGCCGAAATCACAGATTTTCGAACATAATCTGAAATCATTGTTTTCAAACATAATTACTTGCTTGTATTAGATTATGTATTTGGATATATACAGTATTTAGACTATTAAAGACTACTTTTTGTAAAAGTTGATTTGTAGTGTCAGTTTTTGCATTATTATTGCAGTCAAATCTGGACACAGGGAATGCATTTTGTTACTCATACTAGCTACATAAAATAACTTGATCAGTTGTTCAAGAGGGGCACCTCAGCCAATGAGGGCAGAGGGGCAGTGGCTTTAGCCACCGGGCCACCCCCCTGTGCAGGGCCCTGGATTTTAATACAGTTTGGCATTAGCATGTTAAGCTAATATCAAAAGTACTCAAATAAAAACATAAATAAATACAAATATATTTATTTAATTGCACAATTGTTATGATCATTTTAGGTATATTTGACCCCAAAATGAAAATTTGCTGAAAATGTGTTTACCCTCAGGCCATCCAAAATGTAGATTTTGTTTCTTCATCTGAACAGATTTAGAGAAATGTGTACACCATGCAACAACAACATGCTCACCAGTGAATGGGTGCCATCAGAATCCAAACAGCTGATAAAAACCTCACAACAATCCACAAGTAATCCACACCACTCCAGTCCACCAGTTAACATCTTGTGAATTGAAATCATCATTAACTTCAAACTATTGCTTACAGCTAAAATATGAGTCCTCTATGCACAGTATTGCTTTCTCCAATGAAGAAGCTGTCTCGTCTGAATCAGGAGAGAAATATGCACAAATCAAGCACCATTTACATGTGAAAACAGTCTAAAACCAATGTCTTGGTAAACAAATATGTCAGTAAATTTTGATGTGCGAAGAGAACGGGGGATTGACTTTTTCACTGGAGGAAGCGTTATTTGGGATTATGGAGTCATATTTTGGTTAGAAGTGACGGTTTAAAGTTAAAACGTATTAATTATGGATTAGTTTATTACAAACATGCAGCTTTTCACTTCACTAGATGTTAAGTGATGGAGTGGAGTGTTATGGATTATTTGTGGATTATTGTGATGTTTTTATCAGCTGTTTGGACTCTTATTTTGACGGCACCTATTCACTGCAGAGGATCCATTGGTGAGCAAGTGATGTGATGATACATTTCTCCAAATCTGTTCTGATGAAGAAATAAACCATATTTTGGATGGCCTGAGGGTGAGTACATTTTCAGCAATTTTTTGGGTGAACTATTCCTTTAAAACTTCAAGATAAGCATGCTTACTGGTTTTAATCTGTATCAAACTTTATTATATTTACTTCTTTGCATATTGTTTGAACAGATTAGCTATTGTTTCAAATGTATTTAATTTATTAGTGGTATGTCCTTAAGTTCCGTTTCACGTTGTTTCTGTCCTTTCAGCCATGGCAACGTTTTATTATGTTGATAGTGTACATGTGTGCGTGTGTGCGTGTGTGTGTGTGTGACCTCAAGTGTGTCTGTGGTCTCTGGCTGACGTAAATTCAACACATCTGCTTTGTTTGTGTGTTCTGAACTTTAACTGGCAGAGCAAAACAGCTAATGCGTTAAGCTCTGAGCCCATCTGTAGCACATGGCCTGAGGGTGAGTACATTTTCAGCAATTTTTTGGGTGAACTATTCCTTTAAAACTTCAAGATAAGCATGCTTACTGGTTTTAATCTGTATCAAACTTTATTATATTTACTTCTTTGCATATTGTTTGAACAGATTAGCTATTGTTTCAAATGTATTTAATTTATTAGTGGTATGTCCTTAAGTTCCGTTTCACGTTGTTTCTGTCCTTTCAGCCATGGCAACGTTTTATTATGTTGATAGTGTACATGTGTGCGTGTGTGTGTGTGTGACCTCAAGTGTGTCTGTGGTCTCTGGCTGACGTAAATTCAACACATCTGCTTTGTTTGTGTGTTCTGAACTTTAACTGGCAGAGCAAAACAGCTAATGCGTTAAGCTCTGAGCCCATCTGTAGCAGCGGCTGCTATCGCATGGCTACAACCTTGTGAACTTCTGTTGCAAAAGGCAAATTATTGCAAATTTTATGACATAATATTCTTGGGAAAATACTTGGACAGAGTATGTTCCTACTGTCTGGGTGTAATGGCGTGTGTGTGGTTGGATCATCCAGTTTGTCTTTTATTCAGTGCGACACATGGTGCATAGTCTGGTGCTTATGACTGTGTTTCAGTGAAGGGAGAGAGAAGGATAGTGTTGTTCTTTGTTCTGTATCAGTTGCACAATCCTGCATGCAAAAGCACTAAATTCCATTAGGGATGTGTTAACTTGGTCAGCACTCAAAGTGCATCATACTTTCTGTTCGCTAATTGTATTTTGCAGCTGATCTCTTTGAATTTCAATGTGATACAGCAAAGTGAACATTGCATGTGCCTCTTTCCTGCTAAGGTGAAAGTCACAGTTGGAGGGTGCGAGGAAATCAGTGAGCCTTGGATGTGATCGATCAGCCTCATTGATCAGTATCAGGAGAAAAACTTGCCACATGAGCAATTCTAATGTTTGTGCTGTGCTTTCTAATGGATCGTTCCGACTGTGTTTCTGTTTCACAAATGGGATTTTGTGTGCATGTGTGCCTGAGTATGTATTCCTGTGTGCAGTGCCATATGCTTAGCTATATTGATGCCAACAGCTGTTCAGTTATGCACAATTATGCATAAAATTTGGTAGTGGTCGCTCACAGCTCTGAGTGAACGCTGCATTCTGTAACCAAACTGACTGGCTGAAACTAAGAATGAGTTAGTGAACCAGATTTGATAGATGAACTTATGTTTCGATTAGAGTTCATCCATCAAGTCTTAATGGTTTATTAAATAACTTAGTGCCAACTGTAATAAGATTTTCCTATGGTCATTTTTCATGTGTACTTTAGTCACTTTCGCTATGGTTGCAGACAGTTTTGACATCCACTTAGAGAACAGAAAAGATTTGAAATAAGTTATTCATTCACACATGCACAGTATTTGTGCTGTTCCTTCTATACTAAAAAAAATATTATAAATAAAAAAATATATAAATAATAATATAAATAAAAAATAAAACAACACACACACACACACACACACACACAAGTTGAATTATTTCAAACTGAAAATATTTTTGTGTTTGTCTGTTTGGTTGGCTTTGTTTTTTTTGCTGTGATGGGCTGTAAATTGTTGTATGAACAGACTGATTCAGGAGTCACACTTGTTAATAAACACGGTTGTCAGTGGCACATAGCATGTGTTGATCTGTCCACTTTGAGTAGTGTGTAATGAGCCTCTTTCATTGCCTGCGAGTGAGAGCGAGCACATGCGTCTTGTGACTGACGCACTCTGCTGACATCATTCCACATCTCACCATCTGACCCACACAGACGGCTCTGAGAAGAGAGAGGGACGAGAAAACAAACGCTTTCTGAGGTACAGAATGAAACTTGTAATGAAATGTGAAGAAGACGACAGATAATAGTGATAATAAGAGAATACAGTGTGTATGGACCAAGAAATGAGTCACAGAGTATGACAACTTATAAAGCCTTAATAAAGATGTAATCCAAAATAGCAAAAAGAAATACAAAGATGGTGGAGTTGCAACTTCTGCCCATCATTTGCTTTAAACTGACATTTCTGAAATCATCCGGCCACATAAAATCAATTATTATCAAAATGTCAAAGCTGTTGGAACATTGTACAACAATGCATCATGAAAACTGGTTGTTCTGTTTCGTTTTTGCTTAGTTTACTAATAAACAAACCAATATATTTAAAACTTATTTAAATATATTAAATATATATTAGACCAGGATTTGAACCTAAAATATGCACATCTTACATTTAAATATACATGAACTAGGACTGACAGTACTAAAAGGCTTTTTTTTTCTTTTTTGGGTCATGCCTTATGTGTGGCACCAATGAATGAATGAATGAAATGTAATATTGACATAAAATATTTTCTATTATTTATTTATTTTATGAAATGTACTATTAATATACAATTTTATTTATTAATTCATTCATAAATGAATGAATGAATACATATAAGTGTAAATAAATATAAAAGAATTAAATAAATAAATATGTTATTCATTCATTAATTTAATCATAAATAAATGAATACATAACAAAAATGTAATAATAAAATAAAATATGCTATTAATTGATTCATTCATAACTAACTAAATAAATACAATAAAAAGTGATATAAATATAACATTTTTTTATTCATTTATTCATTCATCCATTCATATGTTCATTCATAATTAAATTTATTAATAGTTATTTTAAAAAAAATGAATCTTTAATATGAAATATTTTGTTTATATACATATATCATGGAATAGTAATATAAAATATTTGTTTGTTTGTGTGTTTGCAGTCCTGACTCATTTAAAGGACCTTTTAAGTTTCATCCAATACAGAGGCGATCACTTGAGAGTTAACCTCAACTTTTTTTAAATAAACGCATTGACAATCAAATATCACCCACCCCCAAACTCACCATTTCAGCAGTGGATGTGCTGGTTCACCTCATGTAGGCGGAGAAAGTCTAGTTACAAGAAAAAGGGAGTGTTACAGAGCTGTTACATGAGTGCTAAAAGGGCATGTTATGTATTTGGGGTTTTTTTCCTCACAGACAGTGACATCCAGAGAGTGTGAGATGTACTGACACATAACGAGAGAAAAAAGGCTGATGGGGCACACTGGAGATTCATCTAACCTGACACCCTTCTCCCCTCCAGCTCTTTATTTCGCTCTAGTTGTTTGGACTGGAAGGTCAACCTGCCCAGGTAACCCAATCCCGCTCGTCCTGCGTCACGCCGCTCTCAGTCTGGCCCAGTGACGTCTGGCGCACACCACTGGTTGCCTGGCGTCGCCGGCTCGTTTTCACCATGTGAATGGAGATTGCTTATGGCGACAGATGACGGCAGGTGACCAGCAGCCAACAGCTCTCGGTCATAAGCCAGAGGGTAAACGCTCAATTATTGAGAGAGACTGAGAGAAAGATGTCGGTAAGAGAAAGGGTGACAGATTAAAGCAGAGAGGCAGATATGAGGACAGACAGAGGCATTGAATGATGGCAGGGTGTGAGAAAGGAAGGATGAGACAGACAACATTGTGCTGAAGTTCACCCTCACTTTACCAGCCCACCTGCTCTGTCATATCATCCATTTTACCACACACACACACACACACACACACAAATCCAACTAAAAAGATGGAACTCATAGAACTTATAATTTCTCATAACTTTTCAAGTCTGTATTTTCTGAGAGCTCCAACTGCTCAAACAGTGTGTGTACACAGTCAACATGGTTCCGTCATTAGCAGTAAAATGTAAATAAGTAGTTATCTAGTAATATTTCTGTTTAATAATTCGGTAGCACTTTATTTTACAGTATGTGTACTTCCCTGGTACATGCATGGCAAATATCTTGTACCCACAAGGTACTTACCTGAAGTGTATGTACATGGTAACAAATAAGAAACACAGCTGTACTTAACAGTCATACATGTGTAGCAGAGTGAGCTATAGACCCAGTATAATTGGCTGGCGTTACCCAAACAGGTGAACCTATCAGTGTTCATTCTCTATCATGGTTGGGTGAGTTTCATGAGCCAATTAGTGCCTGTGTGCCTATAAAAGGGGGAGTGTTTGGTTGCTTGGGATGCATCATCCTTGGTACCGCCCCTTTGTGACATGTGGTGCTTTGAATGAGTGCTAGCAGTTGGGTTATCCTCCTGTCTGTCGTGTGCTGGCTGTTGGCCAGTTTTCAGGTTTGTCCCGGTTTTAAAAATGCCTTTTTGCCTGTTAAATAGAGGCTTATTACCTTGTTTGTTTTTAGATATGGGCCTGCAAGTAGCTGTAATCCTGCGTGGTGAGCGACCATGTGTATTGCATCATTGCACTGTTTTCTTGGTAGGTATGGCTAGTTTTAAAGTTTGTTTTAAACAAGTTTTTATGCATAACTTTTGTTTAATGTCCAGCAGGATTGATTGCACGTCCAGGGGTTTCTAATGATCTTAATTGAAGCCTAATGAACCTCACGTAACTGACTGCACTTCTGCTCTACTCTACTTTACTCTGTTTTGTTCTGTCTGGAATTCATCTGGGTCCGTCTGTTATATTTTGTTTTGTATTGTTTGGTGTGTGGATTTAGGTGGAAGGGGTTGGCCATGGTACCTTGTACTGCGTGTCCACATGGAGTGCTGTGGTTAATATTACTGATTTTTCACGAGTGTGTGTCATGGGTACTGAGTGTGGGGTAGAAATCTGAGGGTCTTTGCTGGCCACCTCCCCCTTTATTTTCTCTTATTGTATTGTACTTGTTTTATAAGTTATTGGAAAAGACGTGTGATGTATTGAGACCTGGTGTGAAGTGTTGTATGTGTTTTTATTAACTGTGTTAAAGTGACTTTTGTTTGTTTATTTATTTATTATTATTATGCTCACCCTGCCTTTGGCAATGAACCTGTGTCCCTTTGCTTAGGGCTGTTATGTTCCGGGTGGCGTAGTCGTCTATAGGATTTCTCTTATTATTGATGATATTTCAAACTCCTGACCACTTACTGCCACACATGCATGGCAATTATTTTGTACATACTGTATATACAGACAAGTGTGGGTACTTAGAGATAGTGCCCGTATATGGTAACTAATTACTGTACTTACTAATTTATATACATGGTAAATATGTAGTACTTACGGACAAGTGGGTACAAACAGGCATATCCTTACAGTATCCTTATATGGTAACTAATAAGACACATTACTGTACATACTAATGATATGTACATGGTAAATGTGTAGCACTTATGGAAAAATGTGGTATTATGTGGTAACAAAAAAGACACATACTGTACTTGGTATACACGTTGTAAATATGTATTACTTACCAACAAGTGTGAGTAATAACGGTCACTAACAGGTAGTGACAGAATATGGTAACTAATAAGACACATTACTGTACATACTAATGATATGTACATGGTAAATGTGTAGCACTTATGGAAAAATGTGGTATTATGTGGTAACAAAAAAGACACATACTGTACTTGGTATACACGTTGTAAATATGTATTACTTACCAACAAGTGTGAGTAATAACGATCACTAACAGGTAGTGACAGAATATGGTAACTAATAAGACACATTACTATACTTACTAATGGTCTATACATGGCCTTATCTTTAACAACACTGATTCTCTTAACTAATTGGTCCAATAGGGATTTTTGATGATGTACATTCCTAATAATTATGTGTTTAGACAGATTTTATTTTGGAATTATACAGTAGCTAACAGACTCATATTTGCATTTGCAACTCCTGATTGTCATGTGTCTAAATCCCTATTTAAAAGGACTGTGCCTGCTAAGTATTAACACTATGCAGTGCTGCACAGTTACTTCTGTGTTCCAAACCAACTTCTAAAGTTCCAAACTGCAATGGCACCTACCATCAATTACTCAATAATTACCTTGGTCCATGTTTATACCCCCCAACTTGAGTACCGCATAACTTATTCTGTACATTAACTAATAGTATGTACTGGTGTATGTATAGGAAGTATATGGAAATTGGACTGTAAAATAAAGTGCACCATTTTACATAAGCATTACACAGGAATTACCAGTTCTTCAAACTTTGTAAGCAATGTCGTGGAGAGCAATTTAGCATTAACAGTCCTACACAAGCAATTTAAAAATAGTCCTCTTTTTATTAGGTAAGGTTAGGACTTACCAAGTGTACTGTATATACCAGGTACAGTATGTGTCTTGTTTGTTACCACATAATACCACATTTTTCCGTAGGTGCTACACAATTACCATGTACATATCATTAGTATGTACAGTTATGTGTCTTGTTAGTTACCATATATGGATACTATAAGGACGTACCTGTTTGTACCCACCTGTCCCTAAGTACTACATATTATTAAAGTGTGTGTGTGTGTGTGTGTGTAACTGCTATTCCATATATTATGGGGACCAAAATTCCCCACAAGGATCCTATGAGGAAACAAGCATATAAAATATACATAAGTTTTTTAAATCTAAAAATGTAAAAAGTTTAGTGTGAGGGTAGGGTTAGGATAAGGGGATAGAAAATACCATTTGTACAGTTTAAAAACCATTATGTCTATGGAGAGTCCCCGTAAAACATGGCAACCAGTGTGTGTGTGTGTAGTGTGTAGTGTGTCTGTGTCTGTGTCTGTGTGTGTGTGTGTGTGTGTGTGTGTGTGTGCACGCGCGAGCGTGTGCGTTTGGAGTCAAATGTGTCTGTTAAAAGAGCAGCTCAGCATGGATTAGAGGATGTATGCGTTTGTTTGTGACGCGTAGGACGCTGGGTAAGGGACACCTGTTGTGCTGTCTTTGCCATGTGAGGATAGATAAATACGCACACACACACACACACACACAGGTTTGTTTTTATGGTTTATGGGGACTCTCCATAGGCGTAATGGTTTTTATACTGTACAGACCGTATATTCAATTGCCCTACACCAACTCTACCCCTAAACCTACCCCTTACAGGAAATTTTCTGCATTTTTAGATTTTCAAAAAAACTAATTCTGAATTATTTATAAGCCTTTTGAATTACGGGGACACTGAAAATGTCCTCATAAATCACTTTCTCATTGTAATACCTATGTCATACCCATGTTATTATACAAATTATAAACCACATAAACATGCACACACACACACAATAATGTTTTCCTGTGCAGGTATAAAAACAAATCACTCCACCACTGTCATCCAGAAACATGAATCAGCTCTTTAATATTAAGAAAATGCTCTTAACCTCACAGTGTCTCTACATTCACCTAAAATTGAAAATTCTGTCAGCATTTACTCACCCTCAAGTTGTTCCAAACCTAAGTTATTTTCTTGAGATATATACCTGTATATATAGTTTTACAGTTTTTCTCGATTGCTAACACACTATAACTGATTCATTTGGCCCAATTTTCCAAACCATTCATACAGTTCTCGAAACAAAGACAGGTTTCTCAAATCCTTTAACGCATTTCACCTGTTTGCACACACGTTCCAATTTGCTTAGTGTTTTCTGCAAAACTCTACACAAAAACGCCATCATTTTGCACATATATACAGTATATATATATATCTATCTTAGGATGTTATGCACAGGAGCACAAGTGGTTATGAGTTTTGGAAAATGAATCCTGGTTGTGGTAGACAAAGAGGAATTGGAGGGGAAAATAAAAACGAAGGGGATTAGGTCAAATTTAATTTGTTCCTGATGAAATACAAAGCACTATAGTTGAGCATGTTCTTCTGCATGGACTGACCATGAGCTCATCTACAGGGTTTCAACACTACTTACACAATACACACACAATATAATTACAGTACATAGCAGCAGTACTGCAGATGAGAGAACTTTTTTGAAAATGTGAGGCTAAAAAGTTAGAGGGTGACATATATATATATATATATATATATATATATATATATATATATATAATTAACTCAAGCATCAAAAAATGAACTCAAACAGCACACATTTATCCATGTGTGAACATTAAGCAGGAAAACTGATGACACACAGGTCAGAATCTTAGGATGTTATGCACAGGAGCACAAGTGGTTATGAGTTTTGGAAAATTAATCCTGGTTGTGGTAGACAAAGAGGAATTGGAGGGGAAAATAAAAACGAAGGGGATTAGGTCAAATTTAATTTGTTCCTGATGAAATACAAAGCACTATAGTTGAGCATGTTCTTCTGCATGGACTGACCATGAGGGAAGTTGGTCTACAGGCTCATCTACATGGTTTCAATAGTTAGCATTTCTATAAGGCACTTCTATAAGGCAGGGACAGCCATGGTCTAATGGTTAGAGAGTCAGACTTGTAACCGGAAAGTTGTGGGTTTGAGTCTCAGGTCCTGCAGGAATTGTTGGTGGGGGGAGTGAATAACCAGCACTCTCTTCCACCCTCAATACCACAACTGAGGTGAGACCCTTGAGCAAGGCACTGTGCTCCCCAGGCGCTGCAGCAATATGGCTGCCCACTGGTGTGTGTGTGTGTGTGTGTGTGTGTGTGTGTGTGATGGGTTAAATGCAGAACACCAATTCCTAGTATGGGTCGCCACACATCACTTCCCTCACTTACAGTGATGCAGTCGCATCTGTTCTAGTATGATTCTTTTCAGAGAGATAGAAAGTCCGTCATTGCAGCAATTGGTTCCAATTGCTTGACACTCTCTTGAGGGATGAGAGTTGAGCGCCTGCACCCCACGGTCGGGTCCCGTAACCGTCGTTATGGTGAGGCGGGATTAAGCGCAGGGGGTTGTAGGCTGAGCACAGACAAGTCAAAAAGGAGGATTTCCTTTTTTGGCTCCTCTTGTTGACTCAAATAACATTATTGTTCTTTTTGTGTCTAATTCTAAGGAATTAGAGAAAGAAAAGTGCTGTAGTTAAAGATATAGCTTGCACCAATGACAGAGTCTTTTGTTTTTCCTTTGATCTCCATGCTGAGGCAGAGAGATTGTAAGGGATTCCATATTTGGAGGAAATGTGTCGATGCCTCTTTTCTGTTTCTCAGTTACTGAGGCGTCCTCATTGAAGGCTCTGACCTGGCCATTTGGGTTTTTATGTTCTGCTGAATGGCAGGTTTAGTAAGGAGCTCCACTCTGATAGCGTCATCAAGTCATTAGGCTTTCTGTAAACCTCCTTGGTAAGCTGTTCAGAGTATAGGACGTAGTTAGGCCTCCTCTCATCTTAGAGAGTTGTTATGCTGAGGCCTACATCCTCAGAGCTCCATCACACAGTGGTGCAGAGTTGTTAGGCTTTCTGATCCTCCTTGGCCACTGCTTTTAGGTAGGGTTACCTATGAGCCCAGCTATAGGCTAGAAAGTATGAGTTGTAGGCTCTCTGTGAGCCTCCTTGCAGGATGTCTTGAGTATGGGATGTAGTTAGGTCTCCTCTCATCTTAGAGAGTCGTCACGTTGAGACCTCCACACCTAGAGCTCGTCCAGGCAGTTTGTTAAGGCCCTTTGTGAGCCTGCCTGGCTGCTGCGGGCATTGACAGGCCTCCTCTCACAACAGATAGTTGTCTTTATTGAGGCCTCCGCTTCCCAGGAGCTGCTAGGACAGCACTGCTGGTTTGTAGGCTCTCTGTGAGGCTCTCTCTCTTGCCCTCCTTGCAAGATGTCCTGAGCACAGGGCATAGATATGTCTCCTCTCGATTTAGAGAGTTGTCATGTTGAGGCCTCCATTTCTAGAGCTTGGCTAGGTAGTGGCCTAAGTTGTTAGGCTCTCTGTGAGCCTCCTTGGCTACCACAAGTGTTGCTAGGCCTCCTCTCGCTGGTGAGAGTTATCTTACTGAGGCCTCTTCTCTCCGGAGCTCCATTAGGATAGCATTGCGAGTATTAGGCTCTCTGTGAGTCTCCTTGCATGGTATCCCGAGTGTGGTATATTGTTAGTCTCCTCTCGATTTAGAGAGTCATCATGCTGAGGCTTTCGTTTCCAGAGCTTGGTTTGTGTTTAAGTTGCTAGGCTCTTTGTGGGCCTCCTTGGCCATTGTGAGCGAGCAAATAGAGCTCAGCCATCTACTGTGAGCGTCGTCAGGCCTCCACTCACTACAGAGAGTTATCTTCATTGAGGCCTCTGCTCACCAGAGCTCCACTAGGACAGCATCTGTGAGTTGTAGGCTCTCTGTGATCCTCCTTACAAGATGTCCTGAGTGTGGGGTGTAGTCATTCCTCCTCTAGTTTTAAAGTATCGTCATTCTGAAATGCGTTTCGTGCCTTCTCTAAAACACGCTGACTGCTTCGTGCCTTTTCAGAAATCCATGCTTATGGTAAGGGCATGCGCTGACTGCTTCATGCCTTTTCTGAAATCCATGCTTATGGTAAGGGCGCACGTCGGGTGCTTTGTGACCTTTCTGTCTGTGTTAGACCTCAGTTTGCTCATAACCAGAGTAGGTTTGTCAAGTTGACTAGGCTTTCTGTGAGCCTCCTTGGATAGTGCGAGCATTGTTAGGCCTCTTCTTGTTGAGGCCTCTGCTCCCCAGAGCTCCGCTCAAAAATTAATGCTGAGTAGTAGGCTCCTTGTGTACCTCCTTACAAGATATCCTGAACGTGGGATGTTGTTAGCGCTTCTCTCGTTTTGGAGAGTCGTTCATACTAAGGCTTCCGCTCCTAGAGCCTGTCTAGGTGGTAGAGTAGTATGCTAAGTTGTTAGGCTCTCTGGAAGCCTCCTTGGCTACTGAACTTAGTGTGAAGTTTTGCTAGGCCACCTCTCATTTAATAGGTGGTATATTTAGGCCTCCACTCTACAGAGCTTTGCGGGCTAGTTAGCTCTGTGTGTTAGGCTCTGTGTGAACCTCCTTGGACACTGGAATAAGAATAAGAATGTAGTTAGGCTTCTTCTCTCCTCTCTCGTTCTTGAGAAGCTCCGGTTTATGATCACATTGCTGGTGCAAGGGTGAGGACTCCTTTGAGTCTTTGACTTAGCTCAGCCAATAAAGCACTCATCCCTTCAGCATATACCGTTCCCCATAGCTCCCTCTATGGGACGCAGCACGAGTTCCCTTTCGAAAGGGATCGTCTCAGGTTACGCATGTAACCATGGTTCCTTGAGAATAGGGAACGAGACGCTGCATCTCTTTGCCATGCTTCAGACAAGAAGTGGATGACGTATTTCATAGTTCGTTTGCAGGTATTACAGGTATTTATATTGTAAATAATGTTCAGTTTCATGCACAGACTGACCGTTTCGCTTCATAAGACCTCAATATATCATCAGGAACCATGGGTATTAATTTTGTGTTGTTTGTAGATGTTTTGACTATGACTCTCAAAGTGACGGTAGCCATTGGCTTGCATTTTATGAATCACCAAGATCCATGGTTTCAGCTAAAAAAATTTATTTCTTCTAATTAAGAAAAACGTCACCTATATCTTGGATGTCCTGGGGGTGAGTATATTAACAGCAATTTTTTTAGGTGAACTATCCCTTTAACTATAATTTGGCTTTGTTTATAGCATGATGAATGTACAGTGTATCATGAAATAGGCATTGTGTATTGTATCGAATTGTGACATAAGTTACAACCCTATAGATCACCACGATTTCTTCTTCTATTAGGAGGGCCACATCACTGCAGATCGATGGAATACACTCACTCTGGTCACCCGTGACTATGATACCAAAGTCATGTCCTTGATGAATTCCTCTTCAGAACCTGTGGGCTTTAATAAAAACAAAGGGAAGCATGAAAATGTGCCTTACAACCTTAAAGCTCACATAATCTAATAAATAAATGCACTTTTAAAGTAAATAAATGTACTTACAACTTTGTTCAAACTCTCCAATGTAGCAGTCATTTCCATAATTTCTGCATAGCACTTTGATGGATACAACTGAGTATCCGAAGCAGCTGAGGAAGACCACAAGACTGTTGAATTGTGCACTGATCTTCAGTCATTCCAGAATATCTTAAACATGAGAAATACAGAAACACAGTAAAACAATAACAGCAACAGAAACACTGCAAAGTAATAAAATACATTTATAAATACAGTTTTACAGAGAAAGTCAAATATCATCAGAAGTTTACATTTAAATTACCAAAGCCCAAATTTTACAAACCAGACAAGGCTTAAAAAAAATTAGATAAGATATATATTACAAGATATTATTATTTTAGGGACTGTGAATTATACAGCTACAGTCATTGTCAGCACTGTGCAGGAGACACTGGTCCGGTCCAGCTGTTCTCTCGGGCTGCGAGGTTTAATCAGGTGATGTTGCTTCATCACTTGGCTTTTTGTTTCCTGTGCGCTCCAGTAGTGCGTGTCAAGCGCTAACGTATACGTAAAAAAATGATGTATACTTCGGGCTTTAATAACAGAGCTTAATATGTGAGGGCGTGGTGGGGTTTCAGCGATCGGCCAACCTGGAAAAGATCAGGTGCTCCTGATGGCCAATCATTCTAGGTCTACATTTGGTTACACTTTATTTCGATAGTCCACTTTAGACATTCTATTAACTATAAGTAACTTTGTAACTACACGTCAACTACATGTCAACTAATTCTCATTAATTTGCAACTACATGTCTACTAACTCTCAGAGTAGACTGCTAGGGTAGGTTTAGGGTTAGTAGAATGTTGACAAAGAAAGTGTTAGAAGATATTAAGCAAACAGTTTACTAATACTTTACTAACTGTTAGTTGACATGTAGTTACAAAGTTACTTACTGTTAATAGAATGTCTAAAGTGGACTATCGAAATAAAGTGTTACCCTACATTTCCTTCCCTGCACAGCCAATCATGTGCCCCCTCCATCTGCGGGCCCTGGGGCTTCAGCCCTGCCTAGCCCTTATGTTAATCCTACCCTGTCTACAGTTGTCTGGTACATGCCACCCAGCCTTAATGTGAACTGCCTTTTGGAACAGTCTTCATGTCAGGAGCAGGCTTATATCTTAAAAACCTACCTAGGCAGATCACTAGGTTTTGGAAGAGATCCACTATCTACATGGGACAGAGGACAAGCCGTTCTCTTAAGGCCTTTCATTCTGAGCTCTTCGACATATCCACCTTAATCAAGCTAGTTAAGACTAACCTCTAAGTTAAAAAGAAGCAACAGTTGCGATCAAATGACTGCTTTTAATTCACCAAACAGCAATGTGAGTCAGTGAGGCATGAGGACAGGGCTGTGATGTAACCTGTCCTCTGCGTTTTGGTGCATGACCTGGAGCTGGATGAGACATGGACGAACACTGGCCCAAGAACACAGTGTCACATTTTAGCAGAGTTTTGGTCTTATTTGAGGATTTGAACAACTTCTTTGCCACATGTGTTAAACGCCATTGGAATAAAGCTGTTTTTTGGATTTAGGGACGATTGCTAACTTACCGGTTCGTTACGCTCACCACGGAAATTCCGGTCTTTCATTCCTGCACAGAGGGAAACGTCTTTCACTCCTTATGCTCAGGAAGTGCTTTGTAATGTCTGATTATTTTCTCCTTTTCAGCCTCTTTCAGTTGGATACTCCATGTGCTGCACACATGCCGTTTCCCTCTCTCTCTCTCTTCCTCCTTTTCTTCCTCTTATCTCTACAATGCACCTGCAAGACAAGGAGACTTTCCATATTGCAGACTGTATAGAAATGTTATTCCTCCCACTCTTTAATTCCCTTTTCCTCCCCGTCTCTCTTATCCACATGTGAAAGTACACACACAATTACAAGAACACTTTCCATCCCTCTTACTCAAAATAATATTAAAGAAACACACAGATGCACGTTCAGGCTGCATTACAGAGGAGGAAATACGTAAGAGCGCTGCTTGAGTAACAAAATACACCGCTCATGTAGAAAAGAAATGAGAAAGAGGTCTGAGGTAATCTATCGAAGCAGGTTTTAAATGATCTGTTCTGAGGAAAAGAACAGCAGAGGGAAACAATACTAAATGTAAATCATATAACTGTGTATAGTTAGCAAAGTAAATAGGCTTATCAAATTTTAACAGTGAGGAAAAACGTTTCCCATATCTTTTGTTGTTGGCATTAAAGACTGTGTCCAATCAAAAAATTTGGCACAAAATTAATCTGGTACAGAAGCGGCCAAATTAAACTGATGCCATTACATTTGTTACATGCCTTAGTCCCCAAAAAGGCAAAAGAATGCAAGGTAAAAGAAAATATAAACATCACAGCTAAACAGACTACAATGGTTTTCTACTGTGAATTATTAGATGAAGACCAAAATAGTCAGTTATTCATGATGTTAATAATTGACTTATGGAGTTATTGGCAGGGGAAATCAGAAGAAATATATATGAAATATTACCTAATATATTACATAGTATACAGTGCCCCCTTTTGCTCTCAGAACTTCTTTAATTCTTCATTGCATAGATTCAACAATGTGCTGGAAACATTCTTCTGACATTTTGATCTATATTGACATGATAGCATCATGCAGTTGCTGCAGATTTGTCGGCTGTACATCCATGATGCAAATCTCCTGTTCCACCACATCCCAAAGGTGCACCACTGGACTGAGATCAGGTGACTGTGGAGGTAATTTGAGTATAGTGAAATCATTGTCATGTTCAAGAAACCAGTCTGAGGTGATTTGAGCTTTGTGACATGGCACTCTATCCTGCTGGAAGTAGCCATCACAATATGAGTGCACTGTGGTCATAAAGGGATAGAAATAGTCAGCGACGATATTCAAGTAGGCTGTTGCTGTGGATGCTCAATTGGTTCTAAGGGGTTCAATAAAATATCCCCCCTTTCATTACGCTACCACCACCAGCCTGAACCGCTGATACGAGGCAGGATGGATCCATGCTTTCATGTTGTTTACACCAAATTCTGACCATACCATCTGAATATCTTAGCAGAAAACCAGACTCATCAGACCAGGCAAAGCTTATCTCTATCTTCTATTTTCCAAGCCCATGTGAATTGCTGCCTCAGTTTTCTGTTCTTAGCTGACAAGAGTGGCACCCGGTGTGGTCTTCTGCTGCTTCTGCTTCTTCTGCGTCAACGTTCGACTTATTGCGTTTTCAGAGTGGATACTTGAATGACCTGTTGCGTTACTATCAGCTTGAACCAGTCTGACCATTCTCCTCTGAACTCTGAAATCAACAAGGCATTTTCACCCACAGAACTACTGCTTACTGGATATTTTCTCTTTTTCGGTCCATTCTCTGTAAATCCTAAAGATGGTTTTTCGTGAAAATCCCAGTAGATAAGCAGTTTCTGAAATACTCAGACCAGCTTTTCTGGCACCAACAAACATGACATGTTCAAAGTCATTTAAATCACCTTTCTTCCTCATTCTTATGCTCCGTTTGAAATTCAGCGGATTGTCTTGACCATAGCCCTGTTCAGATGGTAATTGTTTCTCATGTGGACGTCTATAAAAATAAATGTACATGGCACTTCAGTGATAAAACTTGATTCGCATGGCGACTTATTCACAGTGGAGAAACGAGTTATGTGATCCTATAAAAACTGCTCACGTGGCCAGTCGCATGATTTTCTGCTGTAAATAAAATGTCATATGCTTGGAATAATAAGAATACTCATATTTAATAATATCCTATTTATTATTTGATTATTAAATCTCCTGTTTAAAAAGAGCAAAATAGACGCGCTATAGTTGAAATGGTTTTCTGTCTTGCATTTTATCTCTGACAATTATATCATTAAAAATGTGGAGATGAGCAGAAACAAGTTAATTGAGTTGCTGCCATGTGATTGGATGATTGGATGATCTGATAAAGGACAAGTGATTGGACAAGTGTACCTAATATAGTGGCTTGTAAGTGTATGTATATTTAACAAAAAATTCCATATATCCATATATTTATCTGCTTAGGAGTAATAAATTAGTAGGATAATAAGCAGGATTATGTACAGTCAGCCGGTTCTTATCATAAACTACACCTTTTCAGAGTGACAAGTCACTTCGGCTTAGTTTATTTTGCAATAATACCATTTGACTGTGCATTAATCCTTATATACTTCACATTTGGGAAAGAAAAACGTTTTCCAATGTTTTCAAAATCTTTGATCATATCAGGCTTATAAGCTGCCATGCTGTTCTAGCAGAAAACACTAATCTACAACCCAAATAAACATCTTCAACAACAAAACCTGCCTCCTGATATTCATTACCAGAACTGCATGTGCTGAATGCAAGGCTGTGTGTGGCGGCGGATGTGTGCTGCGGTTATTTTTAGAGATGGTTCACGTATGAGCTGTGCAGTTGCTGTCTGTGGTTCACTCATATGGCTAAATGTGAACAGCAGCTCGAGCACTTGACAACACATAGACAAACGTACATACTACTTTCAAGCTAAAGACGTAGGGCCTGCATGTGCCAACACCCATAACATGAGAAACCATTACACTGACTGTACGTTATGCCTGAATGACCTTCTTCCAAAAAGAGAAATTATGAATCATTCAATACATGCATGCAAATTTCTCATATAATTGAAATACCCTACATGCAGTCAGTCAGCAAGTGATATCAGGTGCTATCAGAGCTGTCACACAAAACCAACAGTCAAGCACAAGAGCTCTGAATGATTTCACACAAGAAGTATGATTCTAATGCACCATGTCAGCATCTAATAAACTGAATCGTATTAATAATCCGCTCGAGGCTGTGCATTACAGTGATTTTACCACAGGCAAGGGGTCTGTTTAGGCTCAAACATTGTGCAGCAGTTATAAAATGTTATAAATTAATGCACATTTGTGACTCCATACAATATATTAATTTGTCAAGTTACTACATTATTTGGCAACCTTAAACAGCCTGACATGATCAACAAAACTGATGTGATACAGTGAAGAGACAGTGAGTGAGTTCCAGATTTTCACTTACTGTTGCATTTGTGTATATGGTTAAGTGAAAGTAATGTCAATGACATTAGAGTAAAAATCACATTTATTTTCCCCATAGGAGAACTGATTTTTAACAGTAACTTACAAACCGTTAAAGACTTACCAAAAAAAAAGTCTGAATTTGTTTGTGATTCACTCATGCCGTTCACTGACGCACAGAATCGTTTACAGCAATTTCACACAAAGAAATATACATGTTTAAGATTAAAAGTAAGATTATGTTAAATATTAGTATGTTTTACAAGAAAATACTATTTCAGTCTTTCTACTTCAAAATGTCAAATTTAATTCAATGTTACTTGCCATTTCTTTGTAATTCTATGTGAAATGTAATCTCTAAATGATAACTGTTTCAAAGTAAACCCCACACCATTTTTGTTTTCTGTTTAATATGAAAAAAAAACATTCAGTGATATTAAAATTACATATTTAACATTCAAAACAGTCTCTCTTATACCTCCACACACTCATAAACAAACAACAAATGACATTTTCTGTGGACAGAACATCATCTCCCTGCAAAACACTGTCTCGTTCTCATGCTCTCTTCCTCTCTCTCACACAACTTTAGGGTGTAATATATTATTTTATTTAATTTGTTTATTGCATTATTGTGTGTGTCAGGTATCATTACCCTGATGGTGTTTTGTGTTTTATATACTAGGTTTTTTTATGGTAAATTTCTGCCAACCACAGCTGCCAAAATAATTTTAACAGGATTTTATATTTATTACAGACTAGCCCTTAACCCTTTGATTTATTTCATGTCTTTATTATCTTTTTTTTTTTTTTTTTTTTTTTTTTTTTTTTTACATTTTTAGAATAAAAAATATTATTAATGTGGAAACACTTTACAATAATGTTCAGTTTTATTCTAAGTTGTTACATTTTTATTTGTATATAATAAATTAATAGACTATTTAATGAATTAGGTAGCATGACGTAACAATTAATGGTACATTTAAAATTATTTACACAAATCTTGGTTTATATTCATTTCTACATATTAATACATTTTTAACATTTTAAATTGTGTAAATTCACATTAGTTAATTTCTGAATAAATATTATTTAATGAACAATGCTCATGAACATTAAAGGTGACATATCATGAAAATCTGACTTTTCCAGGTTTTAAGTGCTATAATCAGGTCCCCGGTGCATCTACCAACCAAGGAAACGTGAACAAGATTAACCCAGTAACTTTGTTTTGGTAAGCCTTTTTCTGCAAGGGTCTGAGAAAACGAGCGTGTCTGATTTTTCTCCCTTGGTGACGTGGCAAAGGGATCTCATTATAATATTAACGCCCCTTAATCTGTAAGTTTCCACCCACGGCGCCGTCATTTTGATTTCACAAGCGACAACGGTGTACCAGTTCTAATGCCATGGCGAAAGTTTGAGCACAGCATGTTAACTGTTCTGTTTTTGGCTGCATTGACGAGCACAGAACATTATTTAGAGTCCCAGCCTCAGAGGAGACAAGAGAGCTGGATTTATTGATTTATTTACTGTATATATACTGTATATACAGATCTAAAATAAACATGCAATTTATTTCCCAGCAATTTACCTTCACAGACATAACCGACTGGTTTTGTAACTCATGTGTGTTTTTAGCAAACTTGTGCGTGAATGAGAACTTAGTTTAGTACTCACATGCTGTTACAGCCGCTTTCTGTCCGTGTGCTTCAGATGTGTGCACTCAGAAAACCATATATGAGAAGTTTAAAATCATATGGTTTAAAACGCATGATTTCAGTGCGATAAACATGATAATCAGAATCAAACAGTGTTGCCAGATTGGATGGACGATTTCCAGCCCAAAAGCTCACAAAAACCCGCCTAAAAACCGCCCAAATTTCAACTGTCAAAATAATGTGATGGAATATGTAAATCAAGGCTGATAAAGGACATTTTTAACTCCTTAAAACAGAATAATATAAATATAACGTTAGATACATTTCTCAGTAACGGATCAAATCGGGGCAAATAGCCTACATTAAAGAGAATTAGGCTACCGATCATGAATAAAATATGCAAGCAGACTGTCAAAACGGCAATCAATAAATTAACCGATACCCTCGAAACAACACATGCATAATTTTTTATGTCAGTCAGAATAATCCAATTTAAATGCAAAAAGTGCCCAATATAAGTGATAGGAAAAAGCAACGTAATTAGCAGATATTTCACACTCATTCATGCACACACCATGACAGTCAAAACTGTGACAATTAACAAAAATAACAACAACAATAATGCGCTTACCTTCGTGTCGCTCTATAATTTAACACAGAACTAGAGGAAGCCTCAAGTCTAGCAGTTTTCAAGGATTTATCAATCTGCACCATTTAAAAGATAAAAGACAGGATCGTATAAACCAAGATATTTAGTTTCGTTTTGATTAATTAATTCAAATGTGCTCTGATTTCGGAGTTGCAGTGATAGAGCCTTGTCGTCTCACTCCACAATAATTCACGTTTTGAGAGTTGAGTCACTCTCCCACTCTTTAACTTATATTTAGGCATTGTGATTACTTGAATATACAGTCATTCAAAATCAGATACGTTATAACTTATCACGCTAAAAACTTGTCACTCATGATGAATCATTTGAGTCATCGTGAAGTGTGGTTGTCGACGTTTACATCAGCACCAGCGCCTCTGCAGTGTGTGTGTGTGTGTGTGTGTGTGTGTGTGTGTGTGTAGTAGTAGTAATGTTGTGATGACTGATTGGATGCAGTACATGCGTACTTAGGCTTGTTTGTTAAACAAGTAGCCTATGCAATTTATATGTTTGAAACCCGCCAAACTGACCCCAAACCAGCCCAAATATTGTCCCCCAGCCCAAGCCAATTTTTACCTGCACAGTCAAATTCAAAACCGCCCAATCTGGCAACACTGGAACCAAAACAGATGTTTTTAGCAGGTCCGAGCTGTAAAGGTGCAGCTCTATTCTGGAAAAGGGTGCGGGCAGCGGCAGCTCATTTGCATTTAAAGAAACAGGCCCGAAAAACAATGTGTTTCTGCTTCCACTCAAAATAGGCATTTTCAAAATGTTATAATAAATGATCTGTGGAGTATTTTGAGCTGAAACTTCACAGACACATTCTGGGGACACCAGAGACTTATATTACATATTGTAAAAAGGGCATGATTTCAGTGCGATAAACATGATAATCAGAACCAAAACAGATGTTTTTAGCAGGTCCGAGCTGTAAAGGTGCAGCTCTATTCTGGAAAAGGGTGCGGGCAGCGGCAGCTCATTTGCATTTAAAGAAACAGGCCCGAAAAACAATGTGTTTCTGCTTCCACTCAAAATAGGCATTTTCAAAATGTTATAATAAATGATCTGTGGAGTATTTTGAGCTGAAACTTCACAGACACATTCTGGGGACACCAGAGACTTATATTACATATTGTAAAAAGGCATAATATGTCTCATTTAAGCTCTAATAATAAATCCTGTAAAAGTACTGTTAGTGCACGATACCTAATGTTAACTAAATGAACCTTTTTGTTGAGAGTGTATAAATCATTTTTTCAAATGACGTCACTAAATGGGAGGTTGTCACATTTATCTCACTTTAGGGTGTATATTTGCCCCCAAACTAATGAAGTAAACTTCACAGACACATTCTGGGGACACCAGAGACTTATATTACATATTGTAAAAAGGCATAATATGTCTCATTTAAGCTCTAATAATAAATCCTGTAAAAGTACTGTTAGTGCACGATACCTAATGTTAACTAAATTAACCTTTTTGTTGAGAGTGTATAAATAATTTTTTCAAATGACGTCACTAAATGGGAGGTTGTCACATTTATCTCACTTTAGGGTGTATATTTGCCCCCAAACTAATGAAGTACACACACACACACACACACACACACACACACACACAAACAACATAATTAACTAACTAAAAGGTCAAAGCTGCGTTCCACACATACTTTTCAAACTGGACTGGGGCTGAGCTCCTCGAGTTTTATTTTAACCTCCAGAGACATGGAAACATGCACATATACCAGTGTCTGCATTACTGTCACACCTCTGCATCATCACCTTTCATCAGCCCAGCTCTCATAGACCTGACTCATGGATCATGAAATAATGCATCTGTAGATCTCACATTGAGGCTAGACACACACCTGCTGACGCCAGTTTGAAAGCCTACCACTGCTCGTTCTTTTCTTTCCAGGAGGTGAGCTGGTGTCAAAGCATTTGTATTGATTGCTCTCTTGTGTCACAGTAGGACCTGGTCATTTCTGACGCAACTGCAATGACGCCCACAACCCACCCATGGTCAGTCTGAGTGACCTAGACAAACAGAGACGGGGTAGGGGGGAGAGCTAAAAACAGTGTGATGTTTACCATCTGATAGTGTACAAGCCCACATTCCTCTGGTTAAGATAACAGCAGAGCTCTGGTAAGCAGACTGAGATCAGAGCCAAGCAGAAGGGGACTGGAAATACAGTGCATTCAGAAAATAATGAAATTGAATAATTTTCACATTTTGCTGTGTTGCAGCCTTAAAATGCTAAAATGCTGAGCTGATGAGTCTAAAATGTGCAGTGAAAGAGGGTCTCCGGGACAGGTTTAAAAGCACCGCATTCATTTTTTCATTTTTAATTTATCTATCTACATTCCATATTCTATAATTATAAAGCAACACCAGATTTGTGATAACTTTCAATTTATTAAATAGAATTAACTTAAATATGCCATTGCATAGGTATTCAGACCCCAGTTGACGCACCCTTGGCAGTGAGGCAACCTCATGTTTTTTGGGGGTATTACGGGGATTTTCTTCCATTCTACAATGCAGATCCTCTCAAACTTTGTCAGCCATTTCCAGGTCTCTTCAGAAATGTTAGTTTGGGCTTATAAGTCTAGGCTCTGGCTGACTCACTGAAGAACATTCACAGAGTTGTCCCAAGCCACTCTTGCATTGTCTTGGCTGTGTGTTTAGGGTCATTGTCCCCAGTCTGAGGTCCTGAGCTCATGCCACCATCATGCTTCATCATTGGGATGGTGTTGTGCAGGTGATGAATGTAAAGCCCAGACTGGTGATGGTTGTACTTCTACAAGTTTCAAAGTTTTAGCAACTCTGCACATTTGGAGCTTAACCAGAGTGACCCTGGGGTTTTTGGTCACCCCTCTTTCAATTGGTGTGTTCACACTTGGCAGGTTGCTTCAATTAAGACGAACTCTTGTGCAACTGCTCTGTTAGTGCAGTTAATTTAAGTAAGTGTGGACGCTCCCATTTGAACCTTGATGAGGAAAAACAAGTGGACTGAGACTCACCTTTTCCATGTGTAATGGAGGAATTCCTTGAGCTGTTTCGACTCCTTTACACATTTTTACATGACATACATAAGCTCTCCAGAGTTCTCAGCAGCATACACACATACAATGAGTGCATTTAGCCGAGCACACAACAGTTTTGTTCAGTAAGCTGTGTCTCAAAAGACGTCATAAAAGTCATATCCTAATGGGTCATATCCTTTTGCCATTTGTTTTGTATCTTTAGGTTTGATGTTAAAAATGACCAGTGTGAATGCTAAGCGAACCAGTATCTTAAATGTATCATTTTCATTTTCTGGTCCAGACCAAAAGAATCAAGAGAGCCAAACTACAAGCGTGAAAACATCTTCCCTGCTTGCTTAGTTCAGCTGGACGAACAGCTCTAAGAAGAGTCCTGGTTGTTTCAAACTTCTTCCATTTAAGAATAATGAGGCCACTGTTCTCTTGGGGACCTTCAATGTATCAGAAATTGTTTTGTAGTCTTCTCCAGCTCTTGACACAATCCTGTCTCTGAGGTCTCCACGCAGTTCCTTTGACTTAATGGCTTTGTTTTTGCTCTAATTTGCATTTTAAGCTGTTAGTACTTATATGGACACGTGTGCTTTCCAAATCATGTCCAGTTGTCAATTTGCAGAAGATGGACTCCAATCAAAATGTACAAGATGATCCAGAGAAATGGGATGCACCTGAGCTAAATTTCAAGTGTCATAGCAAAGGGTGATAATGTGCTATTTTAGTTTAACCTTTTTAATACAATTTGAAAAGTTAAACAGTTTTTAACTTTCTGAATGCACTCTAAATTAAACTGATCAAAATTGCAATTTCCTTCTTTACAATCATCAATTACGTTAGTCTCATCATTCTGCCAGGTAGATAAAACAACAAAATTAACCAACAAATATCACCATCAGCAAATCACACACTGCCAAACTGCAATCTTCTCACACTAAGAAAATGCTCTCACATTACAGCTGTGGTTAACAAGACAGGAAGTCAGCATTTTCGTGTGGGATAAGATTATGAACTGATAAAACTGATTTAAAAAAAATACATAAAAGTGTACAACAGCTTTACTGTTATAGGAAACAACAGGTAGGAGAACACAAACCAGGGAAAGAGTACATTTAAAGGTGAGAGAAGAGAAATCCGACCTGAGATTTGCAGCAATGGTGAACAATAAGACATTGATGGTGGTCGTCCTCCTAAGCATCTTTGTGGCAGGAAGTCAAACAAAAGGTTAGTTTAAATACTCTTAATTGGTAACACTTTATAATAACTTTCACTGGTAACACTTTATTTTGATGGTCCCTTTTGAACATTCTGTTGACAATAAGTAATGTTGCACATACATGTCTACTAACTCTCATTAGAGTATTAGTAGACTGTCTGCTTAATATCTGCTAACTCTTTATTGTCATGGTCTCTCAACAGACATTCTATTGACTATAAGTAACTTTGCAAGTACATGTCAACTTATTCTAACCCTAACCAGTCTACTAATACGCCACTAATATTCTAATGAGAGTTAGTAGACATGTACTGTAGGTGCAACGTTACTTAGTCAACCTAATGTGTTAAAGGAACAATCAAAATAAAGTGAAACCCTTTCATTAATAAACCATTAACAAACATTATATCATGTTTAACAGATCATATGTGTGTGTGTGTGTGTGTATATATATATATATATATATAACATCTACCTATAGGAATACGACACCTATCGCGGCATTCCTATATAAGCTGTATTCAGTATTATTCAGCAGCTTTTCAGCTTGCTTCGGAGCAAATTAAGCATCGCTGCTCGCAAATCAAACTGTTGCAGCGTGTTTCAGAACATCTGGAATCCACATCTAAGATAAGTGAATGCTGTTTTAATCCATATCGCTGTGTATAGTACCTGGTCTGCTAATTGTGAAAAGCATATTTGCAGCAGCATTTACGCCTTTCAATTGGTGTGTTCACACTTGGCAGGTTGCTTCAATTAAGACGAACTCTTGTGCAACTGCTCTGTTAGTGCAGTTAATTTAAGTAAGTGTGGACGCTCCCATTTGAACCTTGATGAGGAAAAACAAGTGGACTGAGACTCACCTTTTCCATGTGTAATGGAGGAATTCCTTGAGCTGTTTCGACTCCTTTACACATTTTTACATGACATACATAAGCTCTCCAGAGTTCTCAGCAGCATACACACATACAATGAGTGCATTTAGCCGAGCACACAACAGTTTTGTTCAGTAAGCTGTGTCTCAAAAGACGTCATAAAAGTCATATCCTAATGGGTCATATCCTTTTGCCATTTGTTTTGTATCTTTAGGTTTGATGTTAAAAATGACCAGTGTGAATGCTAAGCGAACCAGTATCTTAAATGTATCATTTTCATTTTCTGGTCCAGACCAAAAGAATCAAGAGAGCCAAACTACAAGCGTGAAAACATCTTCCCTGCTTGCTTAGTTCAGCTGGACGAACAGCTCTAAGAAGAGTCCTGGTTGTTTCAAACTTCTTCCATTTAAGAATAATGAGGCCACTGTTCTCTTGGGGACCTTCAATGTATCAGAAATTGTTTTGTAGTCTTCTCCAGCTCTTGACACAATCCTGTCTCTGAGGTCTCCACGCAGTTCCTTTGACTTAATGGCTTTGTTTTTGCTCTAATTTGCATTTTAAGCTGTTAGTACTTATATGGACACGTGTGCTTTCCAAATCATGTCCAGTTGTCAATTTGCAGAAGATGGACTCCAATCAAAGTGTACAAGATGATCCAGAGAAATGGGATGCACCTGAGCTAAATTTCAAGTGTCATAGCAAAGGGTGATAATGTGCTATTTTAGTTTAACCTTTTTAATACAATTTGAAAAGTTAAACAGTTTTTAACTTTCTGAATGCACTCTAAATTAAACTGATCAAAATTGCAATTTCCTTCTTTACAATCATCAATTACGTTAGTCTCATCATTCTGCCAGGTAGATAAAACAACAAAATTAACCAACAAATATCACCATCAGCAAATCACACACTGCCAAACTGCAATCTTCTCACACTAAGAAAATGCTCTCACATTACAGCTGTGGTTAACAAGACAGGAAGTCAGCATTTTCGTGTGGGATAAGATTATGAACTGATAAAACTGATTTAAAAAAAATACATAAAAGTGTACAACAGCTTTACTGTTATAGGAAACAACAGGTAGGAGAACACAAACCAGGGAAAGAGTACATTTAAAGGTGAGAGAAGAGAAATCCGACCTGAGATTTGCAGCAATGGTGAACAATAAGACATTGATGGTGGTCGTCCTCCTAAGCATCTTTGTGGCAGGAAGTCAAACAAAAGGTTAGTTTAAATACTCTTAATTGGTAACACTTTATAATAACTTTCACTGGTAACACTTTATTTTGATGGTCCCTTTTGAACATTCTGTTGACAATAAGTAATGTTGCACATACATGTCTACTAACTCTCATTAGAGTATTAGTAGACTGTCTGCTTAATATCTGCTAACTCTTTATTGTCATGGTCTCTCAACAGACATTCTATTGACTATAAGTAACTTTGCAAGTACATGTCAACTTATTCTAACCCTAACCAGTCTACTAATACGCCACTAATATTCTAATGAGAGTTAGTAGACATGTACTGTAGGTGCAACGTTACTTAGTCAACCTAATGTGTTAAAGGAACAATCAAAATAAAGTGAAACCCTTTCATTAATAAACCATTAACAAACATTATATCATGTTTAACAGATCATATGTGTGTGTGTGTGTGTGTGTATATATATATATATATATATAATCACATAGCTAGAAATATGAGATAATGTGCTTGTTAATGTTTATTACCTAATGATTAACAGATCATTATTTCATGGAAATGGAAATACTTACAAATGTCACTAAACTTTCAATTCATATGATCATGCACTTTTTGAAAATCTTCAAATGATTTTGACAGATGTTTACAGTATATTAAAAGCTTCATTAGTAGATCATTAACCATAGCTAGAAATATGAGATAATGTGCTTGTTAATGTTTATTACCTAATGATTAACAGATCATTATTTCATGGAAATGGAAATACTTACAAATGTCACTAAACTTTCAATTCATATGATCATGCACTTTTTGAAAACCTTCAAATGATTTTGACAGATGTTTACAGTATATTAAAAGCTTCATTAGTAGATCATTAACAAACATTATATAATGCTTAACGGATCATTAGTTAATCCTTACAAATGTCGTTATACTTTCAATTCATGTGATCATGCACTTTCAAAAAAATCTACACATGACTTTAACTTAAATTTAACAGTGATCAAAAGCTTATTTGTTAATGAACTTTTGCATGCTTACAAATGTCATTAAACGTTCATATATTACCTAATGCTCTTTTTTACATTTACAAATGTTGTGAAAAAAATCTTAATTGGTAATTTTGTTAGCACCTCACAAACTAATCATGTTAACATATTATTCATTAACTCATAATCACAGTCTCTAAAGGTCGTGTACTATTTGGTCTTTATTTGGTGTGTACACTTCTTACACATCTTAACAAATCTGATTAATTATTTGTTCATGTTTTTGCTTTTGCTTTACACAGTCTAAAGTAGAAACTTTTCATCATTTAAAAATGTTTATAAATGTTTACTAATCATTCAGTGTCTTTATGTGCATTGGACTTTTAGCTGCTGTAACAACGTTTGTGGGAAAGGTGGTTAGTTAAGTTAAAAGACATAACACACATTGTAATTTGGGTGCAAAACATGTTTTATTACATCAATACTTATATGAGTATACTACTGTATACCATTAAAAAGGATATTCCATGAATCATACATCAACAGGTTATCAAGCAGTGGCACTTGGCAGCTTTAAGACCATAACAAGTCAAAATCATCATGACTAACTGCTTGCTACCATAAGCAGAGAGCATGCTCTGTGTAAGGACTTCTCATTCTTTTTATCTGGTGTTATTACATACACAGGCTCTCACACACATACACTATACACATGTAGCATCATGTCAAGATACTGCTCACCTAAAGTTTATCACCATGAGCGAAACTAATTGAACGAGAATCTATTTGACACTGGCTTGTGTGTATCAATGCCAGATGTTTCAGAAATGGTATGTACAAGTAGTCACTGTTTTGCAGACATTCATAATGGATTTACTTTTCGGTAGTTCTTTAAGAAACAACATGTCTGCTTATCTTGTCCGTGTTGCATGCCTGCAGTGGTAATAATGAAACTTTCAAACATAAGTGTGACTGCACAGCTATTCACCTATTTGTTGTTTAACAGAAAAAGTCTTGTGAGCTTTTCCCCATTTAAATTCTGTTCTCCTTCTCCAACCATTTCTGGGGCCCTATAGGAATAACATTTTGTCTCAGAATGAAGGAAGAGACACCCTAAAAAGAGATGAAGAAATATGGACGATAAACAGGATGTGGACAGCAAAAACAGACACGACAAGAAAGCAAATTGGAGGGTGTACCTGAGAACTGCTGACATTATTTGTACACAGAGCATCTTAAGAATTAAAGCAAAAGCACCAAATAGTGCATTAACAAGTTTCCTTTATCCTCTTAGTTTTATTTTGTCTGAAATGAAGATGCAACTACATTTTTATTTGGCCTCCGAGTTAACAAAAAATAAAGTCAAAACATTTTGCTTGTGCTACTTTTCTTTTGTATAAATGCCATTCAAGCTGATATTTTGTTATATAATGCAATGACATTTATAAAGTTTTAAGTGTGGCTTAAGGATCCACATGTTTTTGGGGCAATTGTAAAACTAGCAGTTACATGAAGATCTCTCACAAATGTCACAAAGTCCACAAATCCTTTCTAAAAGAAATAAGAATGGAACTGAGATGCATGAAACACACTGTTCCAAAAACTATTCAGGTCTTCTGTTACCCTTTATTTATGGTAATCTGTTGTGATTTGTGCAATAAATTCCAAAGCCATCATTGTGTGTTTGCAAGAGAGAGTGAAAGAGAGATTATATCTGTTCAGACTGAGGTCAGGTAGCAGCGTTACTCGCCAGGTAGCTCACCATCAGCATTTAAAACCCTGCACTCATTACCCACTGCCTGAAAACCAGTTCAGCTGAGTCTGAACCATGAGCATAACTGCGTATTATCCTACGAAACTGAAGTGATTGTGGTATAGTACTTAGTAAAGTGAGCTAGCAATGACTGTAGTCCAGGACATTGTGACTTTATGGAAGGTCATGAGATTCACCAATGACGAGTCCAGGATTGTTTATACTGAAAGGGCCTGAACAATGGGTTTACAACATCATGGGAAAGCTGGATTCATTCATTCACGGCAGCCTTCTAGAAAAAATAGACACATTTTCTGAAATCATTTAACAGCATGTTATGGTAAATATTAAGATTTAACAAAGATATTACAAATAATTAAGCATAAGCTTGCAAAATTAGATAAAAGACTGAATTATAAGTTACAAAATGTATACAATAGAAGTGCAAATTAAAAAGTTTTTACTATATTTTATATATTTATTTGATTTTAATATATTTATCAGGAAAGGTATTCCGATTCACTGAGATCTGATCATTTGACAGATAAAAGCTAAATCTAATAAAACTGCAAGATTATTAATTAAAAAGTGTAATATACACCTTGTAAATACAAAAGCCTAAAATAAGTAAAAGTAATTACTATTAGAACACAACAACAAAAAGTTGTTAAAGAGAATATCAATAAAAATCGAAATTTAAAAAAAGTAATAATATTTTGAAATATTACAAATATTATGGAAAATTGATAAACTGGGCATTATGACAAAGGGCTGCATATTCATAACACATGCAAATTTACTTGTAAATGGAAAAGAAGAGGTTTACTTGTTACATACACACACACAATTTATAACATCCACGTGAAAGTTATAACACCAACATGTCAGAAAAAAAATAATAAATAAAAACCAGAATCACTGAGTTGGAAAAAGGAGCACCACTTGTGTCAGTATTTTGTTGAACCACCTTTTGCTTTAATTACAGCCTTTAGTCCGTTGGGATTAGTCTCCGTCTCTACTAACTCTGCACATCTAGACTGCAATATTTGCCCACTCTTCTTTGCAGAACTGCTCAAGTTCAGTTAAATTTGATTGTGAACGTTTGTGGACTGCAGTCTTCAAGTCATTCCACAGATTTTCAATGGGGTTTAAGTCTGGGCTCTGACGATTTACTGCAGGAATGCTGTTATTTGGATGGTGAGCTGTATTGGATTTCCGCCAGACTTATCAGTTGATGTTGAGGCCAAATACCTAAATTTTAGTCTCAACTGCCTCAGAATCTTCAAGATGTGTTTTGGCAAAGCTCAGTCGTGACTGCATGTGGCCTTTCTTGAGGAGTGGCTTTTTTCTAGCAGCCCTCCCATACAAGACACATTTGTGGAGAATTTGTGATATTGTTTGTCACATGCACACAATGACCACTTTTTAGCCATTTATTTGTATTTTTTTGAAAAGGTCCTGTTCACACATGATCTCTTAATGGTAATTTACTGGTCATTTATCAGTAAAGACTGTGTGTGTGAAAGGGGCATTTGTCAAATTCCTGCAGCTGCTTCAGAGTTGCTGTAGGCCTCTTGGTCGCCTCTCTGACCAGTTTTCTGGCTCTTTCATCCAGTTTGGGTCCTGGTCCAGGGAGGGTCTGTGTTGTACCAAATACCTTTCACTTCTTAATAATAGACTTCACTGGACTTCTAGGCATTGGTAAAGCCTTTGATTTTTTTTGTATCCATCTCCTGACTTGTGTCTGTCCACAACTTTATCCCGGAGATCTTTTGACAGTGCCCTGCCACCCAGAGTCGATTGTTTGCTTCAGTTGCACTACCAAGGACTGACATGCCCCAGGAAAGCTCTTTTCATGCTGAGCTAATCAAAATGACCAAAGCTGATCACAGTTGAAAGTCAAATGGCTTTGAGTGCCATTGAGAAGGTGATTAGCTACACCTGATTGAGTTTACAAGTCATTTT